>NW_005842472.1:164644-178234 GCF_000455745.1 Alligator sinensis | reverse complement strand
TTTCCCTAACTTTGCTGTTCCCACAATTCAAGTACCAACTAGATAAAAAGTTTCCCCCCTCCATAATTTTTTATTCGTCCAAAATGTTGTTCTTGTTGGAAAGGCATGTTTTAATTTGTTAGGCATCATTTCCATATAGAGTCAAACTTTTCAGAACAATTGTGGAATTGGGAGGGTTGGGGCAGGGGGAGCAACACCCAAAACTTGAAGTACAGCTCCATTCATGCAACATTCAGTTTGCATAGTGAAAAATGCCACATGTTGGCTCTCATCTGTTTGAGAAATGCCAACTGCACAGGGAGTTATGGATATTGATAGAGTGAGTATTGTCCAAGAAAAAACACATTTCAGTGTAGAAATAATGGTTGGTGGGCAATGTAATGTATAAAGTGCACTGAATGCTCTTGTAAGAAGCCTTTAAATGAAATACTCAACTGCTTAAGCATTAGTCTCAGTTTGCCACATGTAATGTAATCTGATGTTTAGTTTAACCCTTACTTTTTCACCCATTATTGAAATAAGCTACTTCATTTGTTTCAAGTTGGGTATCTTTTGCTGGTTCATTTGGCATCATAGAACTTCATAGAGTGAGCATGTTGACCCAAGTCGATTTAAAAGATTTAAGTAGAATTCCGTAAACAAAATGTGTGTCAAATTTAGTAATCCACAAGCTAAAAAACACCCATGCAGCAGAACCCAGACTGGATAGTAGATAAATGCATGAGCCAAATAAAGTTTGTTGAAGAACTTAGAACAGAGATGGGTATTACAATGTGCCCTATTTTTGAAACCAAGCAGAATACCAAACTATTCCTAAGGGGCCTCAGGGGAACCTCTTCACACCATAAAAACACTGTTGGGAACCTTGATTACACATGAATTTTATTCAGCTCCTGGAGCTCTTAATCCCTGAATTGTCCATATATTTAACACCTGAAACTAGTTTTAAGTACTCTTTAGGTGGCTTAAATTTACACCACTCCAGTCAAGGTTTATCTCTGATCTATGCTGTGTAGCTCATGTTACACTAACATGTAGCCTCTCTGTGCTACACCATTAGTGTAAACACCCCACCCTATCACTCTGCTGGCCTGGATCAGGCCCAGTGCCCCCAATCCCTCCCCCTTCCCCAGCACCCCAGATCTCTGCTCACTACCTCCCCCTCCCAGGTGCCCTGCTTACTTGTAGCTGCCTGCACTCTGTTTTGGAGGAGCAGGCAGGGTTAACCTGCTAGCCCAGCAGCTGTTGCTCTCTGGGCTGGGCTCAGCCTGGAAAAGAGCAGCAGCCTGAAGGCAGCCTGGGGTGGGCAGGCAGGTTAACCTTTCCTTGACTGCTCTCCCAGGACAGATAGTGTGGGCAGCCAGAAGTAAGTGGCAGTAGGGCAGGGAAGGAGCCCAAGGGAAACCAGGGGGATCTTAGCGGGCAGAGGGGGAAGCCCAGAATGGGAGTGGGAGGGACTTGAGCAGCTCACAGTGACAAGGCCCTTACAGATCTGGTGATAAGCCTTGAATGTCTGAGATGATAATAACTATCACTGTGTGGCACACTCTCAAGCACTGCATCAAATTTCATATGTCAGCTGAGATTCTTCAGGGAGAGATTTCAAATTGTGCTGGAAAGCAGTGGATCACATGCAAGTAGAAATTATGGCGTTCTGATGTGATGGGTGGTGGTGAAGCAACCCTTAAATTGAAACCAACTTTTGTTCCTGAATTAAAATCTTATTGTGCATTACCACGCACAATATTTTGTGCTGTCTTCTGTCTTTACATGTTATGAGGCTCCATTTAAAAAAAAAAAAAATGCCTTTGGGTCCAGTTCTCTTTCAAATATTGAAATAGATAAATCACTTAAAGAAATGAGAAAATATTATTGAAAAGAACTAGTATTGCCAACCTTAACAGGAGCAAGACTGACTGTTTGTGCTAGAATTCACTTTAAATAGTGCCCTAAAAGGAAGAAGATAAATATAAAGAAGAATTTGCTGGTAGTTTGGCATTACGTATCTATACTACAGGAATATTTATTTCCAAGCTGTGTCCTGTACTTGCATTGAATTTGGTGTTATGTCATAGATTAAAGGTACCATATGTGATGATGAACAAATACCTCTTATTTAAATATAGTTATTTTGCATCTGGGGACATGCAACTTGGATTAGCATTCATATATATGTTACACAAGTAACAGTATTGAAATGAGGATCTATTGCTTTAATACACAGAAAAAATTTATTTGGGAAGTTTTAGGTTAGCACTTAATAGCCAACTGAGAGAGGGGGAGAGAGGTTTTTGGTCAATCAAAGCATCAGGGAAATGAATGAAAATGTCTGTCTTCTCAAACTTGGTACCTTAAACCACCTGTGTATCACTAAGACTTACTTTGCGGCAAAAAGTATCATGGAGACACCCAAGATCTGGCCACTGGCATCAATTAGACCTCATGATCTCGAGGTAGCAAAGTAAAAACCACTGAGAACAAGCAGATATCATGCTGGGTCAAACATTACTTAGACCTTTACTCCCATAGAACAGACATATCAGAAGAGGCACCGGATTGACTTTCAACTCTTAAGTGTACTGGCACAGCCAGACAAAGAACTTGGAGCCAAAGAACTTAGCAAGGCCATAGACTCTCTAGCAAGTGGAAAGGTACCAGGGGAAGGATGGCTTCCCAGCTGAAGTTCTTAAGTGCCTCCACATCTTCATTTACTTCTAGTGTGCTGCTGGAAGCAGGGTTTAATACCCTAGGTCAAGTACCCCAGGACATCTGTGATACTAATATCATCACTCTTTACAAAAACAAGGGAGACGAGGATGACTGCAACAACTATAGGGGTATCTCTTTCCTCGGTGTCACAGGCAAGGCTTTTGCTAGTTGTATTGAAATGCAACAACTTGCTGATTGTGTCTATCTGGAATCACAGTATGGATTCAGAGCAGGGAGATGAACAGTGGACATAATATTCTCTATGCCAACTGCAAGAAAAATGCAGAGAACAAAATAAGCCACTGTATATAGCATTTGTTCATCTGACAAAAGCCTTCAACACCGTTAGCAGGGCAGGTTTGTTTAAGGTCCTGGTAAAGATTGAATGCCCCCCAACATTACTCAGCATGATGCACTCCTTCCATGACAGTGTGCAGGCCACAGTTCAGTTTGAAGGATCAACCTCTGACAGGTTTGAGATGAAGAGTGGAGTGAATCAGGGTTGTGTTCTGGAACCCACACTGAGATCATCTTTTCTATGCTGCTGCACTACACTTTTGATAGCTTGAAGGAAGGCATATACCTTTACACAAGATCAGGTGGCAAACTTGACAGTCTGTCGCATCTAAAGGCCAAGACAAAAGTGAGGCACATGCTTATTAGGGAGCTCCTTTTTGCTGATGATGCTGCACTCACTGGCCATGAAGAAGGGCAACTATAAATACTCATGAATCACCTCTCCCATGCTTGCAGGATGTTTGCCCTGACCGTCAGCATCAAGAAGATGGTGGTCTTAGGGCAGGGTGTTTGCCAGTCAGAATCCATCAGCCTTGACAACACACCTGTCACGGTAGTGAACAAGTTCTGCTACCTTGGTTCCACAGTGACTGACAGCCTGTCACTGGATGAAGAGCAAAATGTGCACATTGGAAAAGCAGCTACCACTTTCAGTAAGCTTTCCAAATGAGCCTGGAACCATACAAAACTTACAACCAAAACTAAGCTGCTTGTGTACAGATGCTATGTCCTTAGTGTCCTTATGGACAGCAGTGAGACATGGTCATATGCATATCAAGAAAAGGAGCTGAACAGCTTCCACCTACACTGTTTACAGTGCATCATTGACATAAAATGGCAAGACAGAATCATAAACACAGAGGTCATCTCCATAGCCAACCTGCCAACCATCACCGTGCTACTCGAACAGGAGTGCCTATTCTGGCCTGGCCATCTTCGCAGGATAGAACATGGGCACGTCCTGAAAGACTTCCTGTATGGGCAAATTGAAGGTTGGGAGAGAAGAGTAGGGTGCCCAAAACTGCACTTCAAAGATGTCTGCAAGCAGGATATGAAGGCTTTAGGAATTGATCCAAACCTTTGGGAGATTTTAACACGAGACCAGAAAAAGTGGCGCTCCCTTCTCAATCATGGAGTCCAACATCATGGCAAGAAATGGTCACTTGAACTGCAACAGAAATGTGACTGAAGGAAACAGCCTGTCAGTACTGTAGCCCCTAAGGTCATGTACACCTGTGACCACTGTGGCAGGATCTGCAAGTCTAACATTAGCCTTTACAGCCACAAGAGAAAATATACCACTAGTCAGTAGAACAGCTTAATATCCACCATCACTCACTGATGAACGGATGCCACATAGGTTTATGGTTGATTCCATTCACTGTTAAACTTTGCACCTTAGTTGTAGATTCAGCTTCCAGCAATTTAATCTTTTTATATCTTTGTTTGCCTGGCTGAGGATTGGTCTTTGATCAAATTCCTGGTTTCCATATAGGTACTTGATGACACAGAAAAAGCCATCCCTTAATCTGCTCTTTATTCAGTTGAACAAACTGAGCTTTTACGTCTGTCATTACAAGGCATATTTTCCAGTCTTTTAATAATTTTAATGCCTTTTCTCTGAGCCTTCTTGAATTCAGGATGTCCACAATTGTCAAAGGATTCTGATAAACTTAGTATGGTATGTATTCCAGCAGTGGTTGTACCAGTGCCATTATATAACCTTCACACTTCTCTTCAGTAGGGCTGTGCGAAATTTTGCTGGCTGGTTTGTTTTGACACTGTTTCGACTCCGTATTGAGCTAGAAACAGTGAAATCAAAATGAAATGAAGGGCTTTGAAACAGTCTCAAAACAAAACGAGGCTAGTTAAAACATTTCAAAAGTTTCGAAACATTTTGAGTTTTGAAGCAGCCAGGTGGTGGGAGACAGGGTAGAACCAGGGCTGCACTCCCAGCAGGTCCATGTGGTTCAGCTAGGTGGGGAACACAGCCCTGGAGCTCCCTGCCTCCTGCAGCTGGGCTGCGGGAAGCCGATCTCAGTGCAGGGGAAGGGAAGTGAGCCCGATCGCTCAGTTCCCTTCCTCAGCCCTACGATTGCATTGGGGAGGAGAACTCAGCTCAGCTGGGCTCAGTTCCCTTCCCCAGCAGGATTGTAGTGCTGGGGAGGGGAGCTGAGCGATCAGGTTCAGTTTCCTTCCCCAGCTCCCCATCCCAGGCAGCAGCACCTGACTTCCCTCCCCCATCTGGCAGGCAGATTGGGCCTGCAACCCCAGGAGGACTGGCACAGCCCCCACAGCCCTACCAGGGTTGCGGCCCCTGATCTGCCTGCTGGATGAGAGAGGTTGTTTCGAGCTTCCCCATTATATCCTATGGGTGAAATGTTGAAATGACGTCACTGTTTCGACTAAATGAAACGGAACAGCAGTTTCGAATCGAAACAGAATTCAAAACGAAATGCTGTTCTGTCGAAACCTTGAAACGCAAGTCGAGATGGAACGGTGCCATTTTGCACAGCCCTACATTCGGTATCCCTCTTTTAGTACATTGAAGAATTGCACATTTGGCTACTCCCTTGCACAGAGAGTTCATGTTCCATTGTTTATCTGCCATGTAAGTCTGTTTGGAGTTACTGTGTTTTCCAGAATGGAGCCATTCCCTGCACTTTTGAGATGTGATACTTTTTGTAGAGTCAATATTTTTCTTCTGGATTCTATTTAGTTGATAATTTGTGTATTTGAAGACTTTAGAATATACATGCCACTTAATTCAGGACTATTTCTGGTATAATATAAAATGCGTCCTTGGAACCTATCACAGGGTGGAGTCCCTAGAAACGGCCATGATGTCTTCAGGGCCCTGTAACCATGCCAGCTTTGCCCTGCTGCTGCCTTCTGGTCTCGTCTGCCACATCTTGTTGGTTAAAATAATAAGTTGGGAGGCTGTCTACAAGTTTGTGTGGTCACGGTCCTGCTGAAGCCCACTAGATCCTGCTGCCCTTGCATCCCTTGCCAGGACTTACTCAAAGTCCATGCCTCTCAAGACCACCCTGAGCCTCATGGACTAGATGCGTGGCTCTAAAACCACCCCTTTTACCATGCCTTGCAGATGGCTTTTAGATGTTGTCTGTAGTGATGAGGCCTTAGTTTAGTTCAGCCTCTTGTTGTGCCTGGATCCTTAGCCTCAGTAACTGTGTCCTCTGGCGCTGAGGTCTTCTCACCCCCTGTCACTATGCCCTTTGGTGTTGGGGCTCTGCATGGCAGTATGCCCCAATGAGGCCTCCTCCCCAATAGCCTCAGTCCAGTCCACCAGATTAAACAACAACAAATATATGAGCTGCTGGGCTATAATCTAACAATAATAATACCACTGATGCTGGAAGCCACACTGCACCTTTTAAGAGGGCCAGTTTCTCCCTCAGCAATGTGTGCCTCCTATCCCCAGGCACTTCAGGACCTCCTAGAGCCTGTTAGTCATACCAGCAGCTAGACAGGCAGCCAAGCATCTCTGTGGAGCTTTTATTCATGAACTCCTTCCTGTCTGGCTCTTGCCAAAGAATTGACTGCCTCCAGCCCTGAGATTTATATGTGCCCAGGGCTCTGCCTTCTTCCGGGTGGTTGACCGGGTGCAGGTACAGGCTAAGTCCCTGCAACAGCCATGGCAGCCTGCACCTGTGGGGCTTCTGCCTGGCTTGTAGGGCCCTCTTTCTAGGCAGTTTCTGCCCATAAATGAGCAGGCACACCTTAGCGCCCTGCGATGGAGCCTAACTTGGATCTTATATATTAGAGGTCCAGCATAACTCATCTATTGAATGTTGAGTAGAGTGAACAAAAGCTTTTAGAGGAAAATTGTTAACCTAAATGACTTCTCCTTGGGCAGCGTCCTTCGGACACTGATTAAAATAGGCATACCTCAAATTGGATACCACTTGTCATTATTCTGTGCAAAGATGTTTGGTTTATTGGTTAGCATTTTTAGTTGGTCTTGGTAAAGGAAATCATGCATGCTGTGTTATATATCATGAACTACTGGAGACCACTAATGCCCCCTACTATGTCTGTCTACAGCTAATTAAATAGTTAAGTACTGATTGGCCCTACGAATCTTCAGTCTCTTTCTTTTATTGCTGATGTGAGAGTGGGTTTTTTTTCTCTTTTTCTAAACATTCAAAAAGTTGGCGCCTGTTCTGCAGAGGAAACCATTAGCAGCTCTGTCAACAGGTTTGCACAGGAGGATTCCAAATACAGCAAGAGTGGAAAAGAGGCAAAGGGCAGCTAGGAAGAAAGCAGGACACATGTTTCAGTAAACTAACTCAGTTTGTATTAGTCCATCTGTCTAGGGCTGCAAAACAAAATAGTTTATTTTAGCAAATTTCATAATGAACAATCCTAGCCTCATCAAAACGTTTTCATAGCAGGTCAGTGACCCATAAGAACTCCAGGAAAAACAATTTTTTGATCCGGCTTAAATACACAAGAGATTTTTAGCTACAGAATTCCTAAGCCTTCAAAAGCAGGGGTTATAAGAGTAAATGAAGATTCAGCATAGTTATAATTCATTTGGAATTTTTTATTAACATTTATCACTAATCAAGGATATTAAACATGGTTCTGCTGTGGTTTCTTTGTTTGATCTTTATTGTACTTTAAGGAGATTAATAAAATGCTTTCATAAACAAAGTAATATGGGCTTCAACATCATTGCTCTATTAATTATGGAACATTTAATAGCTTGTCTTAGTAATGGGTAAACACTACCATATTAAAGGACTGGATGCATATTCAGAAGTATGTTGTTTTAGCTGAGTTTAAATAATTTCACCAACAGAAATTCTGCCTCCTTTTCTTAAGATGATTGAAATGAGTGAGCTTACCTTGATGTCCATCACAGAACTAGTGTGTGTTCGATCAGATGAATTGCATCCTTTAATGAGTACCTGCTCTCCCTAATCTATCCTAAACAATTACTCCTCCTTTAATGATGCAACGTACATGGTTAAATGTAAACACAAGATGTTTACCATGGAGCTGCCTAACTAGCTCTGCAATAAAAACTCAGCGTCTACATGTGCAGCCTTATTAGGCCACAGTAAATTAGTTAACTCTGCCGTAAGTTAGTACTTGTAAACACTGGCTTCTGACAGATGTGGAAAAAAAATGCATTTGACAAGGAGAAACAGGAAGCTGTTACTTCAATTCGGCTCCAAAGCGTTTGTATAGATCAGGCACTTCAGTGGGGCTTTTTACACTTTTTATCTAATAGCTGATTTAATCAACTATTGGATAAAAGTGCCAAAAAAGCTCCACCGAAGCGCCTTATCTATACAGATGGTGGGCAAACCAGGCCCACCTAATGCAATGCCTTTTCTGGGCATGTGCTGGGTTCGGTGAGTGGGCATGCCAAGTTTAAAATAAAACACCATTTGGGGTGGGGTGGGGAGGAATAGGCTGTCATCTGTAGGTAGACACAAGTACTAAACTGTGGTGGTGTATAAACGCTGATGGAGCTGGCTGGGGCAGGGAGGTGCTTCAGAATGGGGGATGCCTGCAAGCTAGCCATGCACTGGAGCACCCTTTGGGCCCTGGCCAGCCCATCTGCAGCATGTTGGCCGGAGGGGGTGGGGGGTGGCAGGGCGAGGAGCAGACCTGGGCTGGCAGGCTAACCCCTGGGTTCCCTGTCAGCTGGGACTACTCCAACCTTGCTCAATGTACTGTGGTCCTGGGCGCATGTGTAAATGCAGTACCTGGGAGCAATAAAATCCCACACACACACACACACACACACACACACACACACACACACACACACACACACACACACACACACACACACACACACACAGTTGTACTTGCTGTACTCTCGGGCATTAGACCAAGTGATATACAA
The DNA here is from genome assembly GCF_000455745.1 of Alligator sinensis. Classification (NCBI taxonomy): domain Eukaryota; kingdom Metazoa; phylum Chordata; order Crocodylia; family Alligatoridae; genus Alligator; species Alligator sinensis. Next base: position 169,344 of record NW_005842472.1, on the reverse strand, counting down.
AGATAGACCCTAACATCCTTAGTAGGAATAGAGGTAAGAGATGATGAAAATCACCTGCTCCATCAACTGTTAAGTGAATACCTGAATAGATGGAGGCTTAAGAGGCTTAAAATCCATTAGTCAGTCATACATGAAGCCTACAAGCTCCTTGAAGTGTTTGGGAATGCTAAACAAAACCAGTGGGCAGCAATGGAGTGGGCCGACCACTGGGAAAGGTCAGACTTACTCTTACAGTGTTCTATACCAACACCGAACGAGTCCCCCATTGGACACGACCTTAACAGAGAAGTGGGGTCAAGCTGAACAGACTGAGATTTGGATATTGATTCTTCAAAACAACACTTCACAAGAGGAACTTCTTGGGCAGCCCCCTGTGTGAATGCGGTGCACAGCACTTAATTGAAAGCTGCACTCTTTACAAATGCCCAGATGGGGCAGATGGAATATACATTTTGAGCGATAATACCAAACAGTGGCTCATAGATTTGGAAATTGATATCTGACACCATATGTGAGAAGAAATGTTCTGACTATGGTAGTTGCCCTGTTTTTCTGTTTCTGGATAGGAGGAAAAGGACATTGAGTATATCAATATCCAAGTTTTCAAAAGGGCCTAGGACTAACAAAGCCACATGCTTTTGGAGTTTACTATGCTTTTCAAACATGAAGTACCCAGACTACTTTATGTGCTTTGCTATTCTAGCGAAAGGAAATGGGAACTATTTAGTGCTTGGGCACTTCAGGAAATAAGCCTATGCATTTGGTGCCCTTCTGGGGGTGGTCAGAAGTAATTATTTATATTGAAATGGGTCATGAATTGGGTTTTTTCAATTGTATATGATGACATATCATAAAATAGACACACTATACATTTTTTTTTTTTATACTACAACATAATGGTTAATTCAGTTTCAGTCATTGTTCTAAAGCACTCTATTTTTGGGTTATTCTTAAGGAAGAATCTCTTAATAAAAGCGTGTCAGGATAAATGTGATTTATCAATTCATACTTCTCATTCATTCACACTTGTGATCTCTCTCTCTCTCTCTCTCTCAACATAACTATGCTAACAGTATGCTGTTAGGTACTAGTCCAGATTGTGTCCTTTCAGCTGTCTTTAGAGGATGTGTCCTGTCTGAAGACCTCAGTTTAATTTGAGGAAGGAGCTGGTTCCCTTTGTTTTATTTAATCATGAATTATCAATACTGGGCTTACTTCCCAATGCTCTTCATCTATTATAAAAAAAATGATTATGTAGCTATGTATTATTCCCTCCACTAGCGGTGCTATTTGCTATCAATTGCCACCACTGAGATAAGGAAAAAAAAATCTTTTTCAGAAACAAAACAAAACAAAAATAACAAAAGAAGATTAAAGCTATGCTGGCTATATTGCAAGTGTTCTTGATAATTTTCAGTGCTATTTAGTGCTTCTAAAAGGGGTAGATTGATTTCAACTGGAGTTTTTATCAACAGAAGTGATAGAACTTGGGAAATACCAGAAGCAGTTGACCTATTTAACTTCTGGTGCTTCAGCCCTGACCTAAAGGGACTACTTATTCACATGGTAAAATAAATTGGTGACCATGTCTTTTTTTCTGCCCTTTCCACTTCTAGGCTAAGCACAGACAGTCAAAAAGCCCAAGGCTGAATTGATTCAGTCTTTTCAGGTTATTCTAAGATGCAGAGATTAAATTGAAACAGAAGTGAACAGACATTTACCTTTGATTCAGGGTGGAGCCACATGCCTGCAGTGGCTCAGGCCACAAACTGGAAGGTGCTAGAGAACAGCTCTGGCATGTAGCCCGCCTGGGCTATGTTTGCTTCCTCTTCCTGGTGCCCCTGAGATCTCTGGGATTTGCAGTCTAAAACCACAAGAGCAGGACCCTACAGGGTTGCTTTCTTTTCCTGCTTCCAGGTGTGTCTGGGATTTGTAGTCCAGTCACAGCCAGCAGTAGGTTTGAGTGGGGGAAGGGGTGTTTAACCTACCTCCCTTGCCCCAGACCTCAATCAGAGTTTGCCTGGTGGGGGAAGTGGCCCCCTTCCCCCCTGCAGCCTGGGCTGCATCCCCACCTTGGCTTGCCCCCCACATCCCCCTCCCTTGTCAGCCAGCCCTCACTGCTCTAGCTAAGGAGCAAGGGGGTGGGGTCAACCCTGCTCTGGAGCAGGCAGCACAGCCTAGCCCAGGTCTGCAAAAAATACTTGAATGCTGTGGGACTGTGATTTAACTTGAATCAGGAAGGGGTCTGGGACAGAAGTTTCATCAACTGATTTAAGTATCTGATCACTTAAACTGGTTTATGTGCAACTTCTGTCCCTAGCCCTACTGAGATTGGAGAGGGTTATGGAATTTTGATGTTGAAATATCCTTTAGGAATTGGGGTGAACTAACCAACCATTTCTGTGTTGCTTATTAAAGCAGCATGAGATAACTACTGATATCTATAGGATTTTCAGATGGAACCATTGAAAAAATGCAATTTTTGCAAGGACCCTCCCAAACCAGGATTTTTTTTTTTTGAGCTGGGGGGGGGTTGTTCTTGTGTGAATTTTTTGTTTTGTTTTTGTTTGTTTTATTTTAGAAAGCCATTTGGTTTACATCTTTGAATAAAGAGAATGCAGTCCTTAAGTTTACAAAAGGCATTGTAAGAAGTTCAGATAGCCTGGGCTAAACATCAAGCATGCCCATGTGTGTGATGGCATACTACTGAGTAGGCTTGTTTTGAATAAATAAGCATACGTTTTAGCAGGCAGTGATAGTAGGTTAGAACTTGCAGTTTGTAATATAGTGCCTAAATTGTTAATCTCTTAAGGTCTGTAAAATTAGGCAAGGCAGGTTGAAATCAAACCTCTGAGTTTATGTAATCAACTAATTTAACTCTGTGAACTCAGAGAGGTACTTTAAACTTGGGATTTTCCTTGCAGTTCTTTTTTCCTCTTTCCTGGTTTACAAGAGTTTTTGAGGGTGTTCAGCTTGTTAGTATCAGTTATTCATTACTTATTTTCATTATTTCTGCTTGTTTTTTTCTCTTCAGTTTTGATTGTCCTAATTGCATTATTTTTTCTTAAGAGAGAATGGGAGTTAACTTGGAATGTATGTAATAGCTAGAAAAAATGCTTCAAGAAGCAAGTTTTTATTTTGGTGATTGTATCTTGTATTGGACCAGCTGTATAGTTGGAAGAGATGTTACATAAGCTTTCAGCCCCAAAGTGCCCTTCCTTAGGTCTTTGTGCCCAAAAGCTTGTCTAACATTTCCTCCGCATTACACTGATTGTACAAGGGAAAATATCAGCAAAAAAACTCCCTTGCTTCTCACATTTCCTTGACCATCCTGTCTACAGTACTCCCAATCCTACAACTTAATGCATCAAAAGTTTATGGTAGAGATTTTCTCGCTTGGGTTTCATAATTCATAAAACTCAGACACCTAGGCTGCTCAAGACAAGTTTGTAAATATCTATCATTACTAGCTTGAGAATACATTCAGGAATTTAAAACTTTTTTCATAGTTATAACCCAGATGAACGATCTGCTCTCAAACAGAGAAAATTGAAGCTTAATGTTTACAGCCAGCATTGCTCCCCTTCTCTATCAGATATTGCATGCATTAGGAGCAGCCAGGAAAACTAAGAAATTCTTGAGTAATTCTGAAATTAAAAATTGTAAATTACATGTAAAGATGTCAATTCTGTGTGTTAATTCTTTGTAGAATGATTAAGTTGGCTAGCCTTACTTATTTGTTATAACATTGATATGTTCACCAACCAGAATCTTCCAATGGAGGGTGGTGATAAAATTTTTTCTATCTTATGAAGCTTAACTATTATTTTGACAGCTTTCAAACTGTAAGATTAAGGCCACCATTCTGCAGCATACGTAATGTATGTATTACATGTATTAATGTATGCATTACGTATGCTGCATTTTGCAGCATACGTAATGTAATTCATGTAGACATTATTGTTAAACCACAACTCCCTTTAGTGAAGTACAGTCCTGCTTTTTACTGTTGTGGGAAAAACCTATGTAGTAACATTTGCATGTACATAGACAAGCTTTCATTTATTTCAGACCATAATCCTATGTTTTGGCCCTCATGACCATCTTGGCAGAGTAGTTGAAATTCTGTTGCATGTTGTTAACCGTTATCTCTTCTTGTAAGTAATACAAAGATGTGCTAATGGAATATAATGGACAACAGTGACTCTCTTTTCTTGGATCTCAACCAGCATCTCTTCTAAAAAAAACCAAAAACAAAACCAAAAAAACCCCAAAACAAAACAAGAAATAATGGTATGCTCATCAACATAAAATAACATTAATAATAGTAATAATGACAGTTAGCAGTGTGTTGCTTCAAGAGCCTTCCAAATTACATTGATGGAACTTAATGTCTCCATTTTATTCTGTTTCTGAGTTCAGAAAATGTACCATTTTAAAGGATAAAACTCCTTAGTAACTCCTTACAGTTCAGTTAACTACTGTCTTTTTGTACAGCTCCCCCAGCCCCGCCCGATAACTGCCACCTGACCCCAGCCTCCCAGCACTTAAAAGTTAGTAAAAAAACCCCAAAAACCCAAAACAACCCCCCCCCCCCCCCCACAAAACCCTTGCACTCACCAGCAGTAGCAGCTGTCATCGGGGTCACTGGTGCCATGTGGCACTGCCACTGCCCCTTCGCGCGGGTGCATCCCGCTGGG
>NW_005842472.1:154651-164593 GCF_000455745.1 Alligator sinensis | reverse complement strand
GCTATTGGGAGGGTTTGGCGGGGGAGGCAGGGGATGGGGCTGGGCGAGGCAGTGACTCGGGGGGGGGGTGCTGGGGGAGTGGGCAGGCCTGGTGGCTATCCCCCATGGTCCCCTTCCCCCTCCTCCAACCCCCACCTACTTACCAGCAAGAGCCTGCGTCTAACTCCCTGCAGCTGGCACTCTGCAGGGGAAGGCAACATGCTTCAGCACTGGGGTGAGGGCCAGCCAAAGAGGCACTTTTGCTTGCAATCAGAGCGTCTCTGTGGAGGACTGAGCCTCTGGTTAACTTGTCCCGCTGATTTTCCCCCATGGTTTTTTTTTGTTTTTAATCTCTGGATAGCCAGGGGTCTAATTTTGCCCCTGCGCTGTAAATTTGCAGTGCTGGGAGCATTTTTTTTTGTTTTGTTTTGTTTTTTTGTTCCCTCATGTGCCTCTTCCAACGTCTCAAAGGGCTTTGAGATGGTGCAAGACACGTATGCATGCTTGTGTGGACACGCCCTTAAGTGTCACAGCCCCATAGTTAAGGGGGAATAAATAGTTTGACAGGATAGGGATTAAGGTATGCAGCATATTTGTGAGAAACTGAAATCTTTCCATATCTTGATTTGTTGTCCCAAGTATTCAGTGGCTATAAATTTAGTGGTCTCCCTCCAACTGAAGGAAGATTATAGTAGGGGTGTACTGATAAAGATTTTTTTTTTTTTTTTTTGGCTTATACTTTTTTTTTTTTTTGGTTTATCCTGATGGCTGATTAAACCCAGCCATATCAGCTGATACACAGCCAGGCAGCTAGGAGAGCAGTGTGTGGCCGGTAAGTCTATGGGGGGAAGGAGCACAGGGGGCGGGGGTAGGAGTGAGACTCCTATGGGGAGGAAGGGAGTGGGGCAGGGGCAGGCGCTGCCTAGCTGGGGTGGGGTATGGAACAGAGCTGCAAGCAGCTCATTTGGGGGACAGAGAGGTGGGAAGGAGGTGCAACTCCCTGCTGCTGTGTGCACCCCTGGAGGAGGTGTGGGGGCATGTGCCTCCCCTGATTTTGTGCACAGGGCAAGGGTGGGCTGCTAGTTGTGGGCTTTGGGCTAGGGGCTGTGCTGGCCTCTTCCCAGTGGGGTTGGGGCTGTGCTCAGGATGGGTGGTGACAGCACTGGAAAGGGGTAGCTGCGGGGTGAGCTACAGCCACCTTAAAATTAATCACAGCCACTTCTTCCAGCACTACCACTGCCCACCCCAAGGACACCTTGGCCCAGCTCCCCCGCTGGGAAGAGGCTGGTGCATCCCCTAGCACCAAGCCCACAGTGGGTAGTTTGCCTTCATTGTGCCCACAAGTCCAGGGGGTTTGGGATGCCTCCCCTGGTGGGGTGTGCAGCAGCAGGGAGCTTCCCCATTCCCACCCCATGCACCCTCTGGACAAGCTGCCTGCAACTCTGCCCTCCTTCTGGGGCCACATTTGCTGCCGTGGCTGGGCAGTGCTTGCCTATGTCCCACTTCCTCCCTCACCATGGAGGCTTTGATCTGTCCCACCCTCCACCCTTTCCCTCCCCTGTGCCCCTTCCCTCCCACAGATTTATCAGCCAGATGCTGCTCTCCAAGCTGCCGGGCTGCATTCCTGGCCACGTGCACACTGTGGCTGTGCACGTGCACACAGCCAAAAAAAAGCCAATTGCTGATAATGTTCATCTTCCTTTTATCGGTGCTGATACAATGTATGACCAACATGTAGGTGCACCTTCAGATTTTAGTTTTCTTGGTGGGTCTAGTCGCGCTGTCTCTGTATAGCAAATAAGCCTTACCTGCAGAGCAGCTATTACCCTTTCAATTTGGTAGCAGCAGTCTCTCACACAACAAACAATTCAGGACGTGAGCCACTTGTAAGACGACAAGTGTAGTCTCTTTTCCTGTATGTTTGATGCAGGGGCTGGCTACTGGGGACTACATGGGAAGCTCTGGTTAGTGGAACTATGCTTGGCCAGGGGCAACACGTAGGGGGTGCACAGAGGTGCACATGCACCCCCTGAGAGCGCCGGGGCACCCCCTGCCAGGCCGCACTCCCTGTTTAGCTGGCAGGCAGGGAGGCAGGCAAGAGCACCAGTTCCCCCTCATGAGCGCTGGCTGGAGAGCGGGTCCACCAGCAAAAGTGGCTGTGCCGCTTCTGGAAGTAGCCATAGCAGTTCTGGAAGTGGCGCAGCCAATGTTATGGTGAGTGAGATGAGTTGGCGCCCCCCCCCCCCCTCCCCCAGTCAGTAGGATCAGCTGCCAGGGGAACCCTGCCCCCCCGGCCACTGACTGGTGTCAGGGCGGGCACGTGCCCCGCCAACTTGAGAGGCACCAGACACCCATATGCTTGGCTGAGTGGAAAGAGGCAAAGAACAGACTACAGGAGAGCTGTTCAGTTCCTGGCATGTATGCAGCCCTGAGCACCCTGCAGCTCAGAGTCTCTGTGCCTGTCCCTGCTCTCACTATGGCTCCTGCTTCTCCCTGCATTGCTTTCTTGCAAGCAGCTGTAGCTTGTTCTCCACGTGCTTGTTATTTCTGGACCCTTTCATGGACACCTGAGAGCTGCCACCACCAACCAGTCCTGGCAAGGCTGTCTCTGCTAGACTTCCCTCACTGCAAGCAGTTCCATGAGACTCTGGTTTAGGGTGGGGATAAATCATGCCAGGGCACTTCTGGGAGATCTCACACTCTGCGCCACCCTTAAAAGTATGCCATAAAACCCATCACCTTGTTGAAAATCACTGTACTATAGTTATACATTTAGGGCCATGCTGCTTATTCTGATGTACCTCTGAAGCACTCTTAAGAACAGAATGAGACCCTAAAATTTGGTTTTGGAAAACATATCAGTACTCTTCTACTGTGGTAATTTTATTAAAGGAAATGAGTGCAATACACTCTCTTTGAGAGAAAATAAATAAATAAATCATGAATTGTGCTGGCAGTTATCTCTTACTGCTATACATAAAGAAACATTATTCTATTTCATTTTTTGTTGTTCTTGCCCATGTAGTTATAATTTCTAGTAACAATTTTAAAATAGCATCCTAATATTCATTTTTTTTATTCACATCTAAACTGATCAGAAAGAAGAGTTTATCAACAAAGTTTACTTTTTGTATCTCTTAGAAAACTCCATGAGTCTGGAGAGGAACTTAACTGAGACAATAGGGTAACTTTTATAGGACACTGTAGTTTGATAGTAACACAGCTGCTGAAACACCTGGAAGCTATTCAAGATCATTGGATTCAATCCACAAGCTGGTCATTTTATTTATTTCTCACTAAAAAAGAACATCTGTATTTTAGTTTGATGGGAAAGCAGGTTTTAAGAATTTGGTTCTTTTAAAATTTACTTAAATTAGCCTGTTTTATCCCCAGGCAAAAATAAGGTGGGTGAATAGGGAAGGGTGCACAATGCAGGAGATAGAAACTGGTATGGAGACACTGGTTTAACTGTAATGTAGGGAGTTAAAAAACTATGCATGAGCAAATGTAATTGAGGAAGGAACCAGCCTCTGGTAGAAAGCCTGATTACAACAATAGTGAGGTTTTGTAATCTGGCTACTTAAATATGAGAGTTTAATAACTGTATGGTTATCTTTACTTTCTAGCATGCAGCTCTGAAAAATAAGTCTCTGCTTATTTATAGTTGGGGATTTGTCATAGCTGCAAATCAGGGAATGTCTGGGTATCTGGAAAAGCTTAAAGGATCTTTATATGTATATTTATGTGCATGTGCAGTCTGTGATCCATTGGAAAAGAAGAATGCCAATGAGATAATCTGACATTCTGTTTGAACTTGCTAGCAACAAAAGCAGAAGCCACTTGGTTCAGATCATGATTATCCAAGGTCATTTTAAAAATTGCGGGTAATTATCTATGAAATTATATAGTGTCTATAAGAATATGTTATGGTATTTCCTTAACAATGTATGCTTTTCAAAAACTTCTTCAATCCTGTTTGGCTAGTTAAACTAATAAATAACAGCAGGAGTAATATATAAATCATATTCCAAGAAAATAGATATTTGAGACTTCACCTCAGTCTTAGGTGTGGTGAATGCATAAAAGTAAAATAATTCAATATAAAGTACATTAAAACAGTGATATGCTTGCCACATGAATTAGTTGGTAAGGATGTGTCAAAATTAAGGCTACCTGCACACTGCAACTTCTTCCCTGAGTTAGCTTTTATTCAGTAGTCTTTAATTTAATTCACCATATCTTTACTCAAAAACAGCAAGGGCCCTAATGTATATATTGGCTTGTCTTGTATATATTCCTCCCATATAATATATAGAAGCTGGATCTCTCAAAATTCCCCTGCACTTTGGTTGTTTGCTGTCACAGAATGTCTTGTAACTGCATTCTAATATAATAAAGGACTTTAGTCTGTCTCTGTCTGTCTGTAATGCTTTTGGTGAATTGTGCATATACCACCTAGAGGGCAGGTGACAATTGGCTGCATGGGCCTGACTGAGGAGGAGGTGGGCACACATGCACCCAACAGCTGGCAGGGAGTGGGAGAAGGTGGGGACACAGGGGAGTGGAGAGGGGAAGGGAGGCAGGGGAAGCCCTGCTGCTCATGGGAGGAGGCGGGCAGAGGGAGGGAGCCCCGCACTGGTGGCTGGAGGAGGAGGTGGTGGCGGTGCAGGGAGTGTTTACATCACCAGCCCCAAAGGGTGAGCAGGGGCGGGGCGACCTTGTAAACACTCCTTCATTATTTTAAATCCGTCATTTATGACAGGCAATTGGCTATTATAATAAAATGTACTTTCAGATTACACCAGTATTTATAGAACACCAGAAATATAATAAAACCAAACCAGAAGTGTAAGCATGACATGTTCCTAAAATGGATGCAGTTAGACCATAATAAAAAGAAGATTTCTAACATGCATGTAGTTGAATTCCTGCATGTGGGAGTTCTTGAACATAAATCAAGCTTGTATGCAAGGTAGCACAACAATGTACACCTCTATAAAGTATTACAATTTACAATAGTGAATGCATTTCTTCATATTTTCATAGTTTGTAGGGTCGGAAGGGACCTTGACAGATCATCAAGTCCAACCCCCTGCCATGGCAGGAAAGAGCACTGGGGTCAAACGACCCCGGCAAGGTGTTCGTCTAGCCTCCTCTTAAAGACCCCCAGGGTAGGAGCCAGCACCACTTCCCTTGGAAGTTGGTTCCAGGTCCTAGCCACCCTGACTATGAAGTAGCACTTTCTGATGTCTAGTCTAAATCTACTCTCTGCCAGCTTGTGACCGTTATTTCTAGTTACTCCTGGTAGTGCTCGGGGGAACAGGGACTCCCCCAATGCCTTCTGGTCCCTCCTGACTAGTTTGTAACAGGCCACTAGATCCCCCCCTCAACCTTTTCTTGTGGAGGCTGAACAGGTTCAGGCCCCTTAGCCTCTCCTCGTAGGGCCCCCTGATCATGCGAGTGGCCGCCCTCTGGACCCTCTCAATTCTGTCCACATCCCTCCTGAAGTGCGGCGCCCAGAACTGGATGCAGTACTCCAACTGCGGCCTGACCAGTGCTGTATAGAGGGGAAGGATCACCTCCTTGGACCTGCTTGAGATGCATGTGTGGATGCATGACAAGGTGTGGTTGACCTTCCTGACCGCGTCCCCACACTGTCAGCCCGTGTTCATTTTGGCATCAATAATGATTCCAAGATCCTTTTCTGCCTCTGCACTGACGAGAAGGGAGTTCCCCAGGCTGTAGGTATGCTACTGGTTCTTCCTCCCCAGGTGCAGCACTTTGCACTTGTCAGTGCTGAAACCCATCCAGTTCTCATCTGCCCACCCCTGTAACCTGTCTAGGTTCAATTGCAGCCTATTCCTCCCTTCTAGCGTGCCCACATTCCCCCACATCTTAGTGTCATCAGCAAATTTGAATAGGGTGCTTTTTACCTCCTCCTCCAAGTCACTGATGAAGATGTAGAACAGTGCGGGTCTGAGGATGAGCCCTGGGGGATCCCGCTGCCCACATCCCTCCAGGTCGAAAATGACCCATCCACCACCACTCTGGGTGCAGCCCTCCAGCCAGTTAGTGACCCATTTGCCTGTGTAGGTGTCAACGCCACAGTCCCCTAGCTTTTTAATGAGAATGGGGTTAGAGACAGTGTCGAAGGCCTTCCTAAAGTCCAGAAAGACTATGTCTCTGTGAGTAGCAATGAGTCTATGTACTTATAGCATGTGTACAAGCAATACATTTGCATTGCCCTAACCCAGGGGCAGACAATTATTTTGGGTGGAGGGCTGCTTACAGAGTTTTGGCAAGCCATCAAGGGCTGCACGGGTAGCCCTGCCCCTTGATAGGTGCCCTGCCTCTTGGTCACCATCTTGGGACTGGAAGTTCTACCCCCTAGCCCCTGGCCTTTGCCACCAGAAATCCCTCTCCTTGCCCCTGGAAGTACTCCTTTCAGCAAGGGTGTTTGCCATCTCAGAACCAGAAAAAGTACCAAATTATGTTCTAAAAATCAAACTTGTACTACAGCATTCATTAATTTCACTTCAGAAAAACTATTTTTTCCTGGAGCTGGTGTGGGGCCCAGCCTGAGCAGTGGCAGGATGGGACAAATCGACGTTTGGTATGGAGAAAAGCGGTGCCTCCCCCTCCTGCTCCCAGTGCTCTATGGTGCAGTTACTTGTAGCCCCCGCAGGGCAGCTTATGCCTGCTCTCTGTTGGTAGTGTTGGCACGGTGGAGACACAGGACAGCCTCGGGTGGTTGCATCAGGAAGCACTGGCTGTGGGGACGGGGAGGGGCTGCTTTTCTTCTGTGCTGAGCACCAGTTTGTTCCGTGCTCCTGCTGCTCAGCCCAGATGGGCAAGCGTGGGGTTGGGGCTGCATGTGCTCACCCAACCTGTACCACCGGGCTGGGGAACTGGGAGTGAACGGGCATGCGGGAGCTAGCGGCAGTGGGGCAGCAGTGTGGGGCCTGTGCCAGTGTCCCAGGGCCAGCGCCAGCAGAGCCCAGATCAGGGAGGCAGGAGCATGGGGTCCTGGCTGGCAGCACCAGCAGAGCCTAGATCAGGGAGGCAGGAGCATGGGGTCCTGGCTCGCAGGACCTCCACTCTCTCCCTGCTGGCACAGCCCAGGCCAGCTCCACAGACCACGGCCAGTCCACTCCTGGCACTCCGGCCACCCCGCTCTGGGCCTTACTGGCTCTGGCCCTGGGACACCGTGCAGGCCCCACACACCCACTTGCTTCCACTCCCTCTGTGGCCACAGCTTTCCTTGTTTTCTGCCCACCCGTCCTCTGCTCTGGCATCATGTGGCTCCTGGCTGCCTGGCCGGACTGTGGGTCTCAGCAGGAGCCAGTCCAGCCCCAAGGACTGGGGCAATTCCTGTGGTCCTCCCTGCCCGCCCGCCTGCCTTCTTGCCTGAATTTCCTGCTCTGGTGCAGGAAGGCACGAACAACCCCACGGTCCCAGGCCAGAAGCCCCTGCTAGGCAGGGGCATCTGGCAGGAGGGAAGGGCTGGGCAGGCCTTCTGATGCAGGATTATGCCATGACTTCCACTGGGTCCTACTGCTCCTGGGCTCCTGTCATCTTTGACAGGAGCCCAGGAGCAGATAAATATTAGTTTTCTAAATTTTTAAGGACCCCGCAGGCCAGATAGAATGGGCTGGATGCAGCCTATGGGCCATATTTTGCCCACCCCTGCCCTAACCAGTCGAAATGGCCGAGTGTGCAAGTGTTTACAGGGCTTATGTCATTGTAAAATTGGTGCTTCCAGTCTAAATTAGCTCTTGTCAGGTGAGAACTAACTGTAGATTGGCATAGGGTGCACCTGATGTAAAATGAGTTAATCTGGCCTAGTAAATACTTACATAGGTTTCCAACACATTTCCAGGGATTGACAGCCAGGCACTCCTCACAACCCTGGGGCTGTGTTTTGTTTTGTTTTTTAATGCCCCTCTGACCAGCTCACCGCAGACCAGGCAGCTCTCCAAATCCTGTCACCATTGTCTCACTCCTGCACCAGTCAGTGGTGAGGCATTGCAAACCTCATGTGGCACATATGCACCTGTGCGCCATGCTAAAAAAAGCAGCACCAGAAACCAGAGCCTGGCTGACCAGAGACATGCTCTGGCTGTGGGCCAGGCTCTCAGTGGCCAGATCACCACCAGTGCTGCCCAAGGAGGCCCCCAGGTGCTTGCCCTAGCCTCCCCTAGCCCACCCGGGTCATTTTGTTACATGCTGGAGTACATGTGCAGGGGTGTGTACTGGGACAAAAAGCAGTGGCAAAAGTATGTGCCACTACAACTTTTCCTGTGGGAAACGTATACCCCTGAATGTGTGCAAGGCTGACAACCCATCAAAGGAGCTGTCTTTGGATTGTGATGCCTTTCTTCACTGAAAACTTTGATGACTATCAATAAAATTCAACAGATATATGTACAGATTATATCTTTTCACACATTCAGATAAAAACCTTTGTTTCAAGCACTTTAATATAAGATTGTATATGTAACATCATGCTCATCTAAAGGGATATTTAGTTACTATCAGTGCATTTTTTGGACATGTTGATGGGCTATTAATTTTCTCCTTCATGGCTAGCTACGTTTGTAGCAAAAAGTAGGTTGGATCTCAGTGCCCAAAGGTTGGTTAATATTTGTTAGAGATGCATGAGGCTGAGTATTCACAGACTTCTGATATCTTTAAAGAATGGTCTTTTGTCCATGTTTATGGCTTCCGAAGGAGGTTAGAGTCCTTGATGGTGAAGGGAATCAGTAACTAACCTTGCATGGCAGCATAAATAGGAATTTTCCTTTAGAAATTTTTCAAGTAGCTACTGGCTTTCATTTTTGCTTTAAAATGGGTTGGGAAGAAAACAAGCTGCCTGTATGCAGACTTTTAATGAATGTGGCTATAGTGAGTGATGACAAATTAGTTCTGTCTTTAGGAAACTGTTTAGCATATTGCTCTGCTAATATACAGCTTGACTTAAAAATGCTGGGGCCACCATTGAAAACTTGCTTGCATTTAGTCAGATAGGTAGCTTGGGGGCAGTACTTTGATTTCCTGATTTGTGCTTTTCATTGGTTGCAGTGAATGTTATTCTGAAACTTGTTTAGCAGCAGCAGGAGTAATGAGTCAAGAAATTGCCAGATAGTTTCTGATTATAGATTGTCATAGTTTTTTATTAGGTAAGTTCAACTTACAATCCATTTTTAGTCTTCCTTGAGTGCACACTTCAGAGAGCAAACCAGAACCCTTCACTTTTCTCTGAAGTGATCCTTATTGTCCAGTAATTCCCGGTTTAAGTATCTGGTTGTAGCCCCTGTTTCCTTGTTTTGTAAACACAAAGCCTAGGGACAGAATACCTGTAAACCAGTATAAGTGATCAGAAACCAGTTCCGATTTGTAACGCAACAGAAGTTCAGTGCACATAAACTGCTTTCAAAATGGCCAAAACCAGTTTAAGATAAATCTGGATGAATGTAGTATTACTGATTTCAGTTAGACCAGTTTATTGATCTTCTGTCCCAGAGTCCTCCAGATTCAAGTTAACCCACAGTCCCCCAGCATCCCAGGATGCTTTGCAACTCCCCCACAAACTCCCCCTCATGGGGTGGGTTGGCTAGCCTTGGCCCAAGGTCTCTGTTCCAGCCAACCAAGCAGGGAAGTGTGCTGTAACACGCCTCTGGCTTCTGGCCTGGGCCACTGCAGGCATGTGGCTTCATTTCCGGAATAAAAAGTAAATCTCTGTTCACTTGCTTATTGGTTCAATTTATGCAGCTTAGACTAACCTGTGAAGATTGAATTGATTCAGCCTCAGACTTTTTGACTCTACTTAGCCAAAAGGCACAGCTCTATTTGCTACCTCTGGGAGTCTGTGAACAGCAGCTTATTAAAAAGTTGAAGAGAGTTGAAACTGTTTAATCAAAATGTATATGTTGTTTGTCTGTTCATCCAAAGGTATGTAGGGAA
>NW_005842472.1:153316-154637 GCF_000455745.1 Alligator sinensis | reverse complement strand
GAGGGAAAATGGCTGAAACATCACAAGCTTTCATATGCCTGAGCCTTAGCTATGCTGCATTTATTTCCTTCCAAGTGCGGGGTAAGCTCTCTGGTAATACTTGGTAATGTTGGCTGACCCTGAAGCACTTTGGCTCCTCTCTCTGCCTCAACCCCAGCCTAAACTGGGAAAGAGGAAATATGCAAGGGGCAGAGTAGCTATCACAGGTGCAGCTCTCCTCAGAACCACTACAAAGGGTACACTGTGAATGTAACATGTTAAGGAAGACTGGAATTTGAAACCATGTAATTGAATGAATACAAAGCACATGGCCATCTATCTTGAATACTGTGCCCCATTTTACCAATACCTCCTACAATCCAGAAAATGTATCAGGTTATTGCAATAAGTATTCTCTTAAGGGCCTTTGGTATTTTCCCTAGAGATGACAAATTTCTAATTGTTTTGTTTCCTGCTCTTTCTTTTTTTTACCTCCATACAGTCAGCCAAGTGCATATTTAATAGATAATTTGAGGTATGTACAATTTCTTTTTATAATACTGATCCTAGTATCCCACAGTAGGTGCTGCTGTTTTTTATATATGTGTACTGAAGCCAGAAGTGTTTTGCATTTGGCACTGCATAGCATTTTTAGAAAAAGAGACGTGTCACTGTTCAGGAATCATTTTCTGAAAGAGATGTGTGATATCATATGCACCACTTCTGGGTTCACTCAGCAGCACCTAGTGTGGGATACCTGGCATCAGTTTTTTCTCAGTGAATAATAATAATACAAATCCAAAATGATCTCTCTTTTTTTTTTTTACTATACTAACAAGCACAATAACAAATGAACAACAAACAACAAATATAAACCTTACAAAGAAAAAAAACATTAAAAAGCACAATATATACATATATCACTCCTTGGTAGGGACTAAGCTGCTAATCAGCTGCATTATCACTGATGCTCCTTGTATCCTGATTCCAGTTAGCAGCATATTGAATCTACCTTCTCTGGAGCCTCTGGATGGATCCAGCATACTTGTGGTCACTTCTCCCTCCCAGCTGATGCTCAGAGCAGGACCAGGATTGCCCTGGAGTCTCCAAGAATTAGGTATAAATCTCTAGGAGACTGCTGACAGTCACCTGGTTGATAAATGATAGGACATTCATTAAAATAAATATTAAATGTGCAATCTGATTTATACAGTAGTCCAGTGGCTTTTTAAAATGTACTAGTAATGTGCATTTGCCTTCCTGACACACAGTCTATGCACTGTAATCCATAACTGATATGAGGGTACATTCATGTTGTGTGTTGCAGGTACGTTGGCATTCC
>NW_005842472.1:129623-153305 GCF_000455745.1 Alligator sinensis | reverse complement strand
CCTGGAAACCTCCCAAAATAGATTCAAACTGGACACGTCTACACAAGACACTTTACTGCACAGTAGAGCAAATTACTGCATAGTAATTCAAAACACTTCCCAAGATGTAGACAATACAGGCAAAATAGGTATAAAGTTATTCTAGAAAGCTGTGATAGAACCTCCTTGGTCTTTCACTGCAAATAACACAGAAGCATGATTTTTGGAAACAACATATTTGCTCTATAAATGTGGATGTAGTGTCCACTGCAGAACTAATAAAATACGTTAAAATTGGCTTTAATTCATTGTTTCACCTGTCAACTTTTATTATTACATGAAATATCCCCTCCCTAATTTTAATGTAGTATTTTACTTTTATGTTACTTTACACAGTGAAGTTACAAGGGAAGTGTCATCATAATTATTATTTTTGGATCAGATTTTCTCTTTATGGTCATTTTGGTGGCTTTGCAGCAAGTTTATAATCTGGACCTTCTATTGGGTGTCTTCATTGCTGTAGTCAGAGATGGCCTCAATTTTCTACAAAATGACTGTCTTTGGCAACAAAATTAGAAATGGCCATAAAATGTAATAGGGCATCTTATTTTTATTAAGAGACTTTTTCTCTACTGATTTCAGGGGTGTATCTTTGCTACACAGTTAGACCCATCTCATACATGGATGTTTTATGAATTTGTCTCCACGTGCAGATATTTAGAATAAAACCTTGCTTTTGGCTAGGATTAGCTGAGGGCGTGGACTAGAATGCATGCTCTGTTCTTCACTTGGATTTATAGTTCACTCATTTTGTTGTGAGAATGGAAGATAAATCATTTACATGTTGGCCATCCTTCTGTACCAACCCACAGTTTTCCCTTCAGTGTACAGGGCAGAGTTCTCCTTCTGTTTGAGTGAGAAATATAAAGCAGCAGGACCCGGAACTGAAATCATGATAACTTAACTTGGATAGTGCTTGCAGAGACCTGCTCTTGGCTGGGATGAGTGAAATTTATTCTCAGCTAATTCTTTGGCTCAGGTCACACCTAGAAACTTCTCCTATTGTTTGATGTTAATCCTAATTCCATTCTTATATAATAAAGGGTTTAGTCTGCCTGTCTGTCTGTCTGTAATGCTCTTGGAGCACTCTGACTGGTTAGTGAAACAATCAATCAGAGTGTGGAGCACCACCGTGACAGAGGAGATGGAGTAGGGGGGCAAGACCAGCTGTCATGGAGGAACTCTGCCACCTCCAAGGAGCCGGGCTGAAGTGGGGTGGAGGGGAGGCCAGAGATGCCGGAGGCAGCAGCAATGTGGGGTGCAGGCAGAAAGGGATGGAGGAGACAGTGGGGCAAGCTTCTCTTCCCCCTCCGCCCCTGCTCCTGAGAGGTGGCGGTGTGCAGGGTGGTGAGTAGCAGCGCTCTGCCCCCCCTCCCCTCCCCTAGGTCATTCTTGATGGGCAATTGGTTAGTTTCATAAATAAATGTAAAAAAAATTAATGCCTCCACTCTGGAGGCCAGCCATGCTCTTGGAAGTTCAGTGTGTTCACTGTCTCCCAGGAGGAATTTATCTCATAGCAGGTCTAGGAGAGGACATGGCAATAAAGCATTTAGTGTTGTTTGAAATATAAACAAAGTGCAGTTTTATGTTAAATAAACTTGACCTTGAAAAGTTCATGAGATAAACTAATTTATTCTTCTATTAAATAAATAGAAACACAGCATCCAATATTATCCAAGACTGTTATCCTTCTTTTCCAAGAATGAGGTGACATCAATATAGCTGCCAAACTTTGTATTGCCTGTTAAAGGGAATGCATTAGGAAGGAGGGAGCAGATTCCTTAATGTGCCTCTCAGTTTACACAGAACTAACCAGTACAAACAGAATGGAGTCATCCTCATCAGTGGCACTGTCCTGCCAATGTTTGCATGCTGGACTTGTCCATTAACACTGTCTCTTTCACTTAATGGCTGTGCAGCAGTACAGGCTATAGACATGACATGCTGTCATAGATAAAAGGCTTGGCCCTGCTTGTGGAATTTCAATCCCCCTCTTCACCCAGGAAGTTTGGTTTTGAAGAGAATGCTTTTCTTGTGCAAATGTTATAGTGAAATGTGTACAGTTCATGCTTTCATGTTCCACTTTTGGGGAGCTGAAGAGTGGAATTTGTCCTGTCCTGTAGTGGCATTTTTAATATTTGCTTCAGCCTCTCACTTCACTCTGAACTTAGAGCTTACACTGAGCTTGTTTTTTTTGACTGACTGTCAAAGAACCTACTGACATGTTGCAGTAGAAGTAGAGTCCTCAGAGATATGGTGTGTATGGAATATGGAATAATTTAATTTACCTTTCACTCAAATTTGGCACTTATCTGTCAAGTTGAGGAAGTAGCATTAATAAAAGGCCCTTTAAGCTATATATTCTTCAAAGGAATTATGACATTTAAACACTTACTTAATTGACTCTCCCCTGTGTAAGATTTACAAAACTCTACTTTATAATGTTAAAGCACAATATGCAAACTTTCTTAATGGATATAGGGGCGATCTCTCTAATGAAGAAGAAATGTGAAATGAATGAATCTGGAAATCAGGTGGGGAAGCTTTTTAGACCTTGCAGTCAATGGCATTGTGGTGTTCAGTGAGTACTGGTGTGTCAGACTTTTCCAAATTCAAATGCATCCAAGTCTATAGATGTCAATCTTTTTGTTTTTGGAGGTATTTTAATAATCTGTATTTCAACATATTATGAAATGTGTTTGAGACTCTGTGAACTTCTGGTACCTTATTATATACTATTAAGAATCATAATAGGAGTAAGGGGAAAAAAAATTCTCAAGGGTAGGCCAACATAACCCTTTAGGATAAAGTGAAATATTTTTATACAGTGTGATAGAGATGACCTGGGAAGAGAACTTGTTCCAAAGGTTCAACCAAGTTCATAGTATATCTTGATTTTTAAAAATGTTTGGTATATTTAGTTCCTGTGAATAATACATGCAGTTCTAGCCACATACCCTATAAGATATGACAGAAATACTTCAAATTATTAGTGCCATGAAGTGGCTCTCTGCTGCTTTGAAAGTCATACCTGAGTTAAGACAAGATTGCACAGTCATGAAGTGGTTAAATTTCATGGAGGAGCCAGTTTGCCTAAAACCAGGGCACAGAAGCATAACACTTGGCTTGGATCAGGAGTATCAAATTCATCAGGCCATTTGGGTTAATATAATCATAGAAAGTAATCACAATGAGTATAAAATAAAGTGATAGTATTCCGTTGCCTGTGGAATCAGCTAGGGAGTTTAGTACTTAAATGTAGTGCATCGGTGATTAATTTTAACTTTTTTAAAATGGACATGGCTAATGCAGAATATAAGATGTGTGCAAAGCTTCCAAATTCAACTACTTCTCTTCCTGATATTGGGAAGAGAATACATATGACTTCTTTTTTCCGTTCTGTTTCAGAATTTATTCATATGGTAGCCATGTGAAAACTAGCATTTTAGTCCCCGTGGCCTTACTCTGATCCCTGAGGAAGACCTCTGGGGTCAAAACAATGGAGGCTTGCAATGAGGCAAAATCCTGAAAAGCATAGAAAATTATAGGAGTGCTTACCATGAACAAAACTACAATCTAGTGCCTGGAGGCTGTCCCTTAAAGCATCTCTTAAAGGAACATGTGGCTTTTTGGGAACACAAACCACCACAACTTGTTATTAGAGCTGGAAACAGACAAGACATCCCCTAAATGCTGAGGGAGGGAGAGAAGGGAAGAGGTGCTTAAAACACTTATGGTTTGTGCTTATTTATGATTTATGAGTTTGAAGTCAGTTTTTAGTTGTAGCTCTGAATATATTTTAATTGAGGTCAGCTGGTACATTTAAGTGACATTTTACTGAGATTATGGATAAGCAGATAACTGCTTCTGCTGTAGACTATGCTATTTAACCTGTGTTTCTTAAGTGAATTGATTTTTCTGCATTAAGCTGATTTTAAGTTTTGCACGGTTGTCTTAAAGATAGATATTTTTGTAACTTGTAGACTGGATGATGGACAAAAAAGGTTTTACAACTGGCATCCCAGGTTTGTCAATATCCCTTACTAAATGCAGTATAGTTAATTAAAGAGAGAAATTAAAACACTTCTTCAAAAATTTTATCAAGTACTTTTCATAGAATAGGTTCCATTCTGTAACATTCAATCAAGATGTTAAACACATATTAAAGTGTTTAGGTACTTTCCATGGTAGCGCTTAGATTTCCAAAGTTATTGTTTACTGTCCAGCTTTAAAAAAAAACAAAAACAACTTTCATGTATCCATGAACAGTAGACACAACAGGTAGTCTGGAAGTCATTCTGGGCTAGCTGAACCTACATGTTTAGAAAGAAAGATAAAATTCAGATATCTTCTGGGAACTATTTTTCAAAGCACTGACAGTGCAACATGGTGGCCATATAATTCAGATGTTAGTATGTAGTAGAACTTTTAAAAAGTATTCAAATCACTCATATACATTATAGTACTTACATTTAGCATTTTCTGTCTCACCTTTTCCCAAAAAATGTGGACAGGTGGCCTAAAGATTGAATGATATACTCATCTTCTATATAATTAATATACCCAAAGGCTATAACATTCTGTATCAGCTTAATACTATAGCTTTTTCAATCCTTTTTCTTGGGGTTGCATGTGTTTTGGGAAGATGGAATCAGTTCCTTGGCTTCGAAAGAATTCTAATGCGTTTTTTGTTTTAACTTTTATTCTCTTTATTTATTTAGACGTCTGAACAAGAATAAATTACAGGTACTTCCTGAGCTGCTTTTCCAGAATACACAGAAGTTAACCAGATTGTAAGTAGAGTTTGATTTTTATTTTTTTTTAGTATGTACTTTATGTGCCTGGATTCATTGTGTGGGTTGCCTGTGTGCTTTGGAGGCTTCAGGTGGTTGCTTTTAGTTATATTTAAGATATGTCTTGGTTTGAATAGTTGAAATAAGGACTTTTTAATCATGATTGTAGCTATGTGCTAGAAAATAAATATTTGAAGGAAGGAAGCCACAGGTTACTTTTCTTTGTTTCATAGTGTATGCAGATTCAATGTGATGGCATCAGTGTTAGTATATTAATAATAGTCTATGTAGAGCTAAAGAGTAAGTTCAATAATGGAAAATATTTGGGCTTGGTATAGTAACTGTCCACAGAAAGAAAGTCTGTTCTTGTGGTATTTTAATGGTATAATTTCAGTTGAGCCAAAGATAAATGCAGATAACTTTGGTTGGAGTTGTGCTTTTTGTATTTGAAGAACAAATATTTTCCATTTCCCAAGGGGCATTGAAGATGCCAAATGATAAGCTATGCAGGTGGGAATTAGTTTGGTTCAACACAAGGAGAAAGAATAAAAGAAATGAGTTTAGAGTTGGTGTGCTTTTCTCAATCTAAGCCTAGTCAGTAGAGTGTGATGATGGCAATGGATATTCAGGTTGTGGATGAGCAATAGAGTTGTTGATGCTTCTTCTATGTAGGGAGCAAGATTGCATATTTCTGTGAAGAATGCTATTACTATATTAATAGGGAGGCAAAACCTCTTCAAAACACTTTTACTTTAACCTGCAAAAGCTTAACTGCCAATTCACTTTCACTGTTTGGGAAGTTTGCTGTACGGTTATTTCTCTCTCGCTGTTTCTCTCTCGGTGTACGTCTATGTGTATATATATTCTTTTTTTAAGAGGTTATTTAGATTTATGGAAAACTTGGTCTGACTGGTGAAATTGTAAAGTTACTACTAGGCAGCTGAAAGTTTGCTTTATCCATGTGGGATTGTAAAAATTCTGTTTTAATAACTGTGTAATCAAACAAAACAATTTCAGCACCACAGTAACTTTTCCTTCTTGTAGAAATGTGAAACTCATGGTGATGAAGTGGTTGATAAATGGTGGTTTAGAAACAGATTCACCAATTAAAAGTAGACTATATCAGTGTTTTGAAGCAAAAGAATTGGGTAGTGTTGAACATACTTAATTCAAACGTGAAGACTTCATTTCACGTAATGAATTCCTTCATGTTATATTTCCAGTGTGAAACACTTTTTACCCACCTTGCTGAGCTCTTCCATTGACTTCTAGCAGCAGCATGGTTCTAGCAAGAAAACCTCATAAATGATGCTTGCTTTTTAGTTTCAAAATCTGACTGCAGAAATGCAAGTCCTGTTATGTCTCACCTGGTCTTGGAATTAGTTTTAGCACAACTTTTAAACACACTGGAAAAGATCTGCTGAGTGGAATTTCTAAGTCTGAATAGTACATGTGCATGCGTACTAAGATCCTTCCTGAAAGTTTCTGTAAATTTTGCATGTTGAAATTGTTCTTCTAATTATACACTTAGTTTTACCTTGCAGATAAAGCCATCTCATTATATTTATACCTGGCTTTATACTTATTTCCTAAAAGGTTGATCTCTCATACCCTCTGTATACAAATGGCAGAATTTTAATGGTAAAACTCTGTAGAGCTAATCCATAGGTTTTAACAAAGTCTCAGTTATGTAACATGCATAAACCTCCTTCATGGATAATTGTTGTACTGCATGTGATTATCATTAGATTTAAAATACCTTCTCCCAGGTGTATGTTTAATTACCATTTCAGCATGTTAGTTTGGAAATAGGCTGAGCATATCAGGATCTGACAAAGGCAAGTCTCTTGACTGAATTCTGGCTTCCTACATCAAAAGATAAGATAATTACCATCCTTTTTCCTTGATTTCAGTTGTCAGTATAACAATTTTGTGAGATTTATGAAATAGCTGCATGTATGTCAATTAGCATGTACTTGTATTATAAAAAGTAAACCTTTAATTTAAGGTTCCACGCAGAAGTAAAAGTAGTTGTGTATTTTGAAACAGAAATATATTTCTTTGATTGTTCAGATAATGATGCTTACTGTCATTAAACTTGGCTAAGAGTTTAAATTTTATAAGGTAAAATTACAATACTTACTCAAATATAAGACAACCCTGATAATAATACAACCCCCCAATAATTAGATTATACATATGGAAATTGTATAAATTTGTTATAATTTTCCAGGTTTAGAATCTAATTACTGAAGGTTTGCCTTGAATTTATCCCCCTCCCACTACTATAGCAGAGAAAAAACATCTGGGGGAATCAGCCCCATTTTCCCTATGCACCCTTCCCCCTGCAGTCCCATCCCATCAGACCCTGCTCTCCCTGATCACATGGAAATGATAGCTAAATTTTGAAAACACTGACTTTGAAAAAAACATGCCTGTAGTAATTTTCATATTATTATGCATACCCATAGGCTTAATTTATCCAGAATTGATGCATTTTACCTTTTCTGAAACTGTTGCAAGTTTTAGTACAGGTACTCCATAAACACACTTTTAAGCAGCACTTTGTACCTACGTATATATAGTATAGACCACGGGTTTTCAACCTTTTTTAACAAGTGTATTCCCCCGACCCTGTTTCTGGGAGTGAGCACAGAGAGCGAGCTGAGGTGGGGGGGTGGGAAGACGCTGCAGTGTGCCACGTGGAGCTGGTAGCATCTGGCATGCCCCTCCCCCTCTGCTGGGTAAGAAGCAAAGTATGGCAACGTGCCTCCATACCCCAGGGTGTGCTCTGTCCCTGCCCCCACCTACCTCCTATGGCCTGTCTAAATACCCCTGGGGGTATGCATACCCCCAGTTGACAACCTCTGGTATTAGACTATGCATGATCTTGATTTAAAGCCAAAAGGCTCATGCTTTATCATACAGTTCATTGGGCTTGGCCCCAGTAGAGTCAATAGTATTTCAGGCCATGGTGACTCCTCAGTATGTGTGTACTCCAGATTACCCCTGCCTTCTCAAAGCATACATGTATTAATTAACCTCCAATTTATGACTGGAATTGGGTGCTCTTGTCACAAGTCCTGGGAGCCTTCAAAATATTATATGTAGATGAGGCACAGGGCAAACTGTTCTGGCTCCACTCATAGAGAGCAGGGCCACACTAATCATGTGACAGGCTGAGAGGGGGAGTCGGGGATTCTGGGTAAACTGCTTGGGTCCCTGTTTGGTGATTGCCAAACATTTAAGGCTGGTGAAGAAACAGGAATACTTGGAAATGGGAAACAAAGGAACAGCTCAACTGTGGGAGTGAAGAGGAAGTTGAAATGTATTCAATGTAATGGATCAAAGATTTGGGACTGAGGGGAACTGTACTCACTGAACCATATACTTTATTCATATAAGCTGCACTAACCTATCCTTCTGGTAAGTTCCCATCAGTATGTTTGCCCAATATGGGCCACGTGTTTTATAGTCATACTCAGTTTTGGCTATATTTAATCAATTTCATAGTTGGTTTTCACTGCTGAGCACAGGCTACTTTTAGCAACAGTTTAATGATAGACAATGTATTTAATGAGGTTTCTTTGTGTATGAATGTAAGAGGAACTTTTTCCCCCATGCTGATGGAGGGGGATGACACACCTTATCTTGTGATTAAATAAATATGTCACTGCGTTATAATGTAAGACAGATAAAAGAATATCAATTTTACACTTGTATATTGCCTCCCATCAAATGACATTAAAATGTTGTACCATATAGATATCGATGGTTGAAGACACTCAAGGTTTTGGTGATATAATCAGATGTTCTGCCATGGTCTTTGTTATTAATAGTAGTTAGATGTTTTTTTCTTTTTGTAGTGTCCTTTAGCTAGAAGGCAATAGCTTTTTTAAAAGGTACAAATGTTAACAGAAATATCAGATTTTAAGTGGAACATATAAAGTACACAAGTAAACCACTCAATATTATTGCTGCATCCAAAAGTAGTTTTGCAGTTCTGCTGCATATGCTTCAGTAATACAGGGCTCATCAGCATCTACCTACAGGGGAACCCCTTGATGAAAGATTTTCTTTTACATTTTACTACTGATTTACACAGCAGTTCTGATCCCACCTGCAGTAGAATCCAGGAATTCGGAGCCTTTCCTCCTCATTTTCATCCTGTGAGTTTGAGCAGAGTTCAATAATGCCAGTCAATTCCACTTGAAATAGGATCTGTGGGTAAAATGCTTCACTGGAGAGGCATAATGATAAAGAATATTCTTTTCCAGCAGCTGATCTAGACTTTCAAGAAGAGAGAGTGTTTAAGATAGTGAAGAAGGGGAGTAACATAAGTGAGGTCAAGATAGAAAGAAAATTGAAAGAAGTGATTAGACTTCAGTATGGAGTAAGAGAAAAGTAAAAGGGGACAGATGGAAGAAAAAAGAAAAGACAGTAATACTTAACAGATTAATTTTACTAGTTCTGGTTTATCGACAGTACTCAAATACATACTATGTGGGCTATCACAATTTCACATTGGGCAGCCCACTGGGTTACCGAGCTATAAATAAATTTTCTCATCAATTTTTTTAAAGTTATAACCTAGACAGTCCATTAGAAGTCCAGATAGGTAGGTTCATCTCACTAGAGCCACCTGATGCTTTGAAATCTAGTGGGTCAAAATTACATAGCTCTTCATAGCACCATAGGGCAGAAGAGCTTGCAGGCTCATATATTTTATTTGGATGAAAGCTCAGTCAGTTTGAATCAGTGTTTTATCTCACTTGGGTTTGAATGTGGACCTTTGGCAATCTCCATATTTAAGCACAGGCACCACTTCAGTTCCAGCTCAGCCTCTGCCATGAGGTCTCCAATGGGAGACCACATGACTTGGTCATCTTGTCCCCCATTGGAGCTACAAGCCCCTGATTGGAAGGCTATAAAACCCTCCCACTTGCTGCAGGGTTTTGTCCCTGCCATGGCACTACTGGGTGCAGTCCTGCTCTGACTTCAGTTAAACCTTATTGCTGTTTTGAATCCTCTGATCTGCTTGTACTGACCACAACCCTATCTTGATCCTTGGCTTCATGTTTTAGAACCTGGTCTGATTCCTATGGCCTTGGATTCCACTCAGGCAAACCCCAGACTTACTGCAAACCGCTACGACTGCCTTTACCGCAATCAACACTTATACCTATGGTAGATTTTTTAGGCCTATGAAAAGGTACAGAAAGGTGCCACCCATTTTTTTTAAATCAGTTAGCAGTTTCATCTGCTTAGAAGCAGCACTGGTCTAGTCCAGTGTCTAGTCCAATGTATACTTCGCTCATTCTGGCCCCAGGTGTAGTTTCATGAAATACTTTCAAATATGTTCAGAGTTAGCCTAATGTAAGTGAAGATTTTTTTCTCATAACCATACTCTGGAAATGTCACTGAAATTTATGGTCTTAAATTTTGCCAGTTAATTTAATGCAGGAACAAAGAGTTTGTGGGTAGGTGTGTGTGTGTGTGTGTGCGCGTGTGTGTGTGTGTGTATGTAAAGAAATGGTAAATATTTTTTGTAATATTGTCAATTACTTAAGAAAATAATTATCCCACTAAATACTTACTTGTGTTCCCTAAAGTAAAGGAAATACGGGCTTCTTCCATTGTATACATGCCATCAATAAAACTCAAGTAATTGCTTTGGACACCATTGCCTTTTTTCTGTACATGGCAGAAGAATCTAATGCATCCTTGTAGTTCTGAATTCTCAAATCGGGAATAAAACAATTAACACTGATCTCAAAGTAGGTATTTACCTTAAAAGAAAAATCAAGAGTCATTAAAGTTTATTTCTAGGGAAACTTCACTTAACTTTTCTACAAAGGCCATGTGTAGATGAAATGAGAGGTGTGTGTGAATAACACTTTAAAGCAGGCTAAATGCTTTTGCAGCGATTTAATGGTGTCGGTGTTTGGTTTTTCATGCCTCGGCAGCATATTGCACATTAATTCCAGCCGCTGTAGGAAATTCAGTGGCGTAATGCGCTTAAAGTGACTTGTGGCACCTTTGAAAAGTTTTAGTTTGCTGCCTCTAGAGCTGCAGGGTGAAGCATTGCAGGCAGCCTGCAGGCAGCCTGGGAAAAAAATCTGCACCGAAGAAAAGCGGTGAGCTTGATCTCTCTCCGCCGCCCCCCACCCCCCAGGAGCCTGCCTGCCTGCCTGCCTGCCTGAGCTGCATGGGGGCCTGAGGGCAGGTGCTGCTTGTGGGCAGCTGCCATAGAGGGAAACACCAGCACCCCTCCACAGCCCATGGACTGTTCTTCCCGCCAGGAACTTACCCTCCCTTCCCTGCCAGAGAGGCAGGTAAGTCAGCAGGGTGTGTGCACGACATGGGAGTTTAATCAGCGCTAAATTGAAGTGGTGTTTTTTAAAACCCACCGCTTCAATTTAGGGTCCCCTTTCATATACACAGTCCCGTAGGTACTCTTTTACTAATAATCATATGTTTCCAACTATCCAACCTTCCATCAGTGTTCATGAGGGGAAGAACGTTTTTTGTTTGTTTGTTTGGGGGTTTTTTGGGTTTTTTTTAGTTTCTTCTTGCCATTGATAACTTAAAGCTGTTTATCACTATTGAGCTTTGCCCAAGCAGCATTTGAAAATTGGAGCCTTCAAGCCTGCACTTGTCATTAGATGTAGTAAGGGCTAATGGCCTTTGTGAAAAATCTAGTGCAGGTGTCTGCAGTGTTTTTGGGCAGAGTGCCAAAACACCCACAACCTTGACTTGTAAGATGTTGGCATGCCAGGGGCAGATGGTGGGGGAGCTGCAAGGGGTCAAATCCTTGTTGTGGCAGTGCAGCCCAGCAGTGTGCACCAAGAAAATGCCTTTGCGTGCCACACACTGGCACCCGTGCCAGGGGTTGCCTGTCCCTGATCTAGTGAAACATCCCATTTTGGGTGCTCATTAGGCTACTGTGTTTGGATCCCAGCACTGATTCTTTGTGTATTTTAAGTTCTCATGAGCTTTTACTCTATACTTCAAAAAGCACAATAGGTATATACAAAGTGTAAATAGTTAAAGATTTTTGACATGCTTAAAACTGATTAAACTGACTCTTCCATAAATAGATTTTTCTTGTTGTTGCTAATTTCAAGTAATATGCCTGCAGTTCCTTTCATTCCTCCTCTTACTAAGTAATCTTTACTTCCAGTCTATTTTATTCAGGTCTATAATATTTTTTGGAATAATATTTTTATGCGCCTTGAAGAATTCAGGGACTAAACACTAAAATTATATCAAAGTGAAAAACCATGTCACTTGTACATATAAATGTTTTACATATCTGTTGTTGCTTGGACCTCTTCTTATTTAGATCTCTCTTCAAAAGAAAATTCACATTTAATCTGATGAATGATGTTCTATTAAGAAATATACTTCACACATCTATTTTTTAAAATGGTATCTGTTAAAAGGTTGAAAATAATTTTATACCTTTCCTTTTTAGGAAGCTGTGTTTCATTTCTCCTTTTGTATAAACCTTATTTTCCAGATGTCGTTGAGTTGGGCTTGGTGAAATTTTAGATGAAAACCCCACAGAGTAGGAAACCTGACTATATACTTGAAATGAATGCTCGGTCATGTTGCTAATAAATAATCAGCAGAAATTGAATTAGTTGTTTTGCAACTGAGAGGGTTGTGTTCTGAATTGAACAGGTAACCCCAGGTACCTTCAAGGGAAAGGTGAAGGAGGAGAAGGAGCAGTGGTTTTGCAGTACCTATGAATTACAGAATAGGCTTCTAAGTTTTATAATTCTGCATAGGATTCATCATCACATCTGGTTAACATTACCAGCAGATATCTATCTATCTATCTATCTACCTAGAGATATTAATAGATGGATATATCTATATCTATAGGAATAAACCTTCAAGTGAAATGTGAAAAATCCCACAAAATGGGCACGTCCACACATGCAAGCACGTGCTCTTGCAGCAGCTCAAATAGAAGCGGTGCAAATTTGAGCTGGGGCTTTTTGCCTCAGCACACGTGCTCAGACATGCACTTTGTTGTGGAGCAAATTGTGCCACTTGGGGCAAAATAACCCTGCCTAGCTCTTCCCAGATCTGCAGCCAGGGGGAGCTAGAGCCCAGGGCCAGCACCTTTGCTGTCCCCAGCAGTATAAGAAGCTGCCCTGTCCTGGCCCCAGCAATACAAAAACCTGCCCTGGCCAGCAGCTCAGGGTTACTTGACCTCAGGAGCTTCTGGGGCAATTGGTATCTGGGGACACTAGCCCCTTGTGTCAGCTAGACTGCTGAAGTAGCATCCCAAATTCAATTTTTAAAAAAACCTCAAAATACACATTCTTCCACAATTAGAACAAAAGAGAGAGAGAAAGGGGGATTGATCAGATGGGGGCAATGTTTTATTGCTATATTTACAATGTTAAAGAAATTTGGGAGCCTACCAGTGTCTCTACCATAATAGTAAAATAAATCCTAAAAATATTTTAATGTTTGCTTTGGGTTTCCTTATCACATGGTGGGTACATGATGGGGGGGATGTGGGGTTTGCAGGAGAGGGTGGGAAGTGGGGTTGTGGGGATGTGGGTGGGTGTGGAGGGATGTGGGGGGCTGCGAGTCACTGTGTGGGTCGGTGTGGGAGGACTGTGGGTTTGGGGGCTGCTTAGGAGGGACGGCAGCCACTTACAAGCATCACCAACAGTGTCAGCAGCACCTTTTTTGAGGGGGTGCGCTGCCATGCTCAGGGAGTGCATGTACACCCCCCTACACATCACTAATGGTCCCCTGCCCCCAACAAGGTAGAGACACCCCCCACAGCACATGAACTACACTGCCTGCAAGGTCCCAGACACCTCTGGAGGCTGAAGATGAGCAGGAGAACAAGCAGGAGTCTGGAGCAAGTAGGAGAATGAACAGGATCCCTGTTGGTTCCCCGAGTTCCCCATTTGTTCTCCTGCTCCCCATTCATTCCCCCCATCCACTGCTCATTTCCCCTGCCCCTGTTCATTCCCCCCATTTCCTGTTCCTTCCTCCCACCCTCTGTTCAATCTCCCAGCTCCCCGCTTGCTCTCTCAGGCCCCCCACACTCACTGGCAGTAGTTGAGAATGAGCAGGAGGTTGGAGGGAGCAGAAGTCTCCAGCTTATCTCCAGGGGCTTGTCTGCAGCCTTCTGCTGGTCTCCAGCCCCCTGCTCCTTCCCCAGCTCCTCTCCAGCTTCAGGAGGCTGGAGACAGCCCTGGAGACATTCCCCTGCTGTCTCCAGCCTCCTGCTCCTACTCCTGCTTGTCTCCAGCCTCAGGAGGAAGCAGGAGGCTGGAGACATTCACCTGCTGTCTCCAGCCCCCTGCTCCTTCCCCTGCTCCTCTCCAGCCTCAGGAGGCTAGAGACAGCAGGGGAATGAGCAGGGACTGGAGACAGCCCCAGAGACATTCCCCTGCCATCCCTTGCTCTCCCGAGGCTGGAGACAGCAGGGGAATGTCTCTGGGGCTGTCTCCAGCCTCCTGCTCATTCTCTAGTACTGCCAGTGATTATTTGGGGGTTGGGAGAGCCAGCAGGGAGGTAGGGGAACAAACGTGAGGCATGGGGAACTAACAGGGAGTGGAGGGAGTGAGCCGGAAGCTAGGAGAATGAACTGTGGGTGGGGAGAACAAACAGGGGTGGTGGGAATGAACAGGGAGTTGGGGGAAGATCCCTGCCCTACAAACCCCTGCTTACCTGGGAAAAGCTGGGTCCAGAGCCCTTGAGCTTGCACTGCTGCCTGTCCAGCATGGGCCTCCGAGTGCTTAGAAATTACGTGGATCTACAAATCCATTTAAGGTTAGACATGTGGCCTAAGGACAGCCATTCAGCAACCCTGAGCCTGAATTGATTCAGTCTTTGCAGGCTAGTCTAAGCTGCAAAGCTTGAACTGATTTGGAGGTGGATAGACATTACCTTTTCATTCCAGAAATTCAGGCACTTGCTTGAAGTGGCTCAGGCTGGAAGCTGGGGGGCACTAAAGCAACCCTCCCTTCCCTTCTACAGTGCTGAGCTAAAGGTGGGGGGTGGGTGTGGCCATGCCCCAGAAGGACGCTCTGATTAGGGAGGGGTTTAAACCCCGACCCTGGCCTGCACTGTCTCAGGCTCTCTCCCCCTCTGATAAAACCACAGTGATTATCAGCCCATCAGCAAAGTAGAAACTTCTCTCATTAGTTCAAGCTCATCTTAAACAGCTTTTTCCAAGGAGGGACTTTACCAGCTAACCTGTTGATTAACTCAAAACAGCACTAAGTGGACACTGTTCTTTCTGCCTGTCCCAGTCAAATTGGTGATACATACACACAAACAACTCTCAACATTAGCTATCATACCACATGCCTAAGGTCCATGGGGCTGGGGTCCATGCTGTAGTAGATGGGAGGGAGGGAGGGAGGGGAATCCCAGCTTGAGCAACCAGTAGTGAGGGAAGTGCCTGCAATCTCTCCCAGAGCTCTGGCTATGGAGGAAAGGGGTGGAGCCAGCCTGTTCTTTGGAGCAGAGAGAGGGGTGGGGCCAGCCCAGCCCAGGGCTGCAAAGCATCTGGGATGCTGGGAGACTCTGGTTTAAGTTAAACCAGGAAGGGGTCTGGGACAAACATTGCATACACCGGTTTGACCCAAATCAGTTAAGTCTGATACTACATTCAACCAGGTTTATCTTAAACCAGTTTGAGGTTTGGTTTATGTGCACTGAACTTATGTTCTGTTATAGGTTAAACCAGTTTCTGATCACTTAAACTAGTTTATGTGTAATGTCGGTCCCTAGCCGTAGAGAGGGCACAGAGAATGCTTAAAGCCAGAAGTTGAGGTGATTATCAGACAAACCAAGAGACCTCAGAGTTTGAGCCACTCATAACTAGACAGATAGAAGAGAAGCAATGTAAACATTAAAAATACACTACTAGTAAGGGGGAGGGGGAGGTATTAATTAAAAAAAAGCCAACAGAACTTTCCTTAAGCTCTGCAAAAAAAGAAGCAGCCCATAAGCTCATTTCACAGTGTAGAAAACATGCTTTGATTTGTAATATAGTATTTTTAATACATCAAACAAAACGTAAAATTTCAGCAGTTTAGAATTTTTCTTTTTGTAGATTCCATGGGTGTGGACAGTTTCTTCCTTCAGTATGCATAGTGACTCCTATCGATGGTCAAAACACATTGGCATAGTAAAGGCTAGGTATTTAAGGTCTTTGGGTGCCTACACAAGTTTTTAAAAATTTGGCCCTAACAAGATAACAGATACACGTTGATTTGTTTTGTTTTCCACACCTGAGGGCAACCCAAGGTACACTACTGAAAGAAATATTTATTAGGATGAGAAACATTAGACAAATAAACAAAATTAGTGTTTCAACCAAGACTGAATCACTAATTACACTTGAAAACTGACAGTTGACTTTGGTTGGAGTGTACATGTTGTGTTTCACCCATAATGCAATATTACTTAGTCATCAGTCAACAATGCAAGATGGACACTGCAAAATGGATAGTTCAGATTAGATAAGACTATGGAGGTCTGGCATACTAAGGTATGACAACAACAACATCCTGCAATGTGAGAATAGAAGAATCTTGACATTTAAAAAATAAGCCTGACAACAGAGAGCCTAGAGTATTTTGACACAGGTTGATCGGGGGCAAACTTTATTTATGGCTATGTGCATATAACAAGGGACAATAGCAAAGTTAAAATATCTCATTTCAGATCGGAGGTATATGTTTGAGCCTCGCTCTGAGCTTGTGCTGAAGGCTACCCCTAGTTTATCTAACTGTAAAATGCATGTCTGGACATTGTAGCTGTAGAGTCAGAGGTGGCCAGCTAGTGCACTCCCTTGTGTGCATATAAAAATGGGTGTCTTAGCCATGCTAGCTCACCAGTCTTAGGAGGACTTCTGAATTTTTATGTACAACATTTTTTCAAAACCAGAAAAAACTTAAAGTTTTGCAAGTATTTAAGCAGCACCATTCATTTGTAATTAGTGACTGTCATAGAAGATATGCAAGTAAATCAGACAAGTAGAAGGTAATGTTATAGTTATTATATAGTTACTTTGTGCTAAAAAGAGACCAGATCTAATTAGTACTATGGAATTGTCAGATACCAATAGGTAGAGGTTACTGAATTTGTCTTGTATGATCTGTAACATATACCAAATATTTTTAGCTCAGAGGAATTTACCAACACAATTTATCTCCTGGGAAAATGTCTTTATTTCCTGTGTAATAATTAGACTAGTTTGTATGTTATTGCTCACTAGGTTATCGAAATAAGATAAGTTAGCATTTCTTGTAGCATGCAGTATTCAACTAACTAAATGGTCCTGAATACTGATCTCATTCTGATACTCAGGGAATATTTTTTTCTCAATGGGCAAGCTACTTAGCTGTCTTACGTGAATGTGTATATGTAGTAAACCTAGTAAATTCAGGTTATTTGCATTATAGTAGGCTGCCTTATACATATTTGTCTGTGGAAATCATCTTGCAGTATAAGGAAATATATTCAGAATGAAACCTGTGTGCTATTTTCTCCTTTATTAGATCAAGGCCCTGCAGCCTTAGTCATTAACAACATAATGTGTTGGTTACAAGGCTTATAGTCTCCCCTTGGCACATGCAATGCCAACTGTAAATCACCCAACTGTAAACTAATGCATTCCACTGAGTTTTCACTGTGGTAGCAGTAATAGCAGTAGTTACATTATGCTTTATGTTCTAAAAGCACTGTAAAAACATTAACTACTCATCAAAGTAGATGGAAGAGGAAAGAGCATTATCCCCATTTTTTATAAATTAAGAAAATAACAGAGGATGAGATTTGAACTAAGACACTTGATTGGTTGTAAGAATTAGATTAGAGCCTTGCCTTCAATCTGTTCTTGTTATTTTGTGGTAGGGTGACAAATAAAGCTGGCAGTAGTTCCACACATGAAATGATGGCTCAGAAGAAACTCTTAGAGTTTTTGTTCGCTTATTAATTTAAACCTGTTTTGCTTGCAAATGTAGTACACGTGTCTGCCTATCTGGTTGATATTTATTATTTAATGTTGAAAACTATGTTTAAAACTACTCGTATGTTTTTTCTTTCATAGCAATTGTAAACTAAGGACTTGTAGTCCATATAATATTTTATTCCTCCCCGAAGAAATCTGGCTTCATCATTCACTTAAGCTTCTTGCGGGTGCGGGGGGGTGTTGAAACAGTGGGCCCAATCTAGCAATCTAAGTTACTTCACATGAGGATGTAAACTAGTTTAGATCAGGAGCATGTTAACCAAATCTATCAAAAACACATTCAGAATGCAAACCTGGGCTGGGAAATCCCAGCTGCTTGCCCCAGGGCCAGAGCTGTGGTCTTCCTAACCACTGACCCTGATTGGTTGACTTTTAGCCCCCTTGAAGTCCCCCAGCTGTGGACAGACAACACCCCCTCCTAGCCCCAACTGCCCAGATCCTGCCAACCCCTCCTCCCAGACTCGCAAACCCCCTAAATCCCACCCATTCCACTCCCAACTCTGAGTTACACATACCAGGTTCCCCATGTGGCTCCTGGCACTGATGAATGACTCTATAAACTGTTCCCAATCTATATTCAAACAACTTTAAGACACATGAACATACACTGGATGTGGCAAATGACTATACACACCCAGAGAAGAGACACAGTCTATAAAGACAAGACAATTAAGCTTCTTCTAAGTTTCTCCTTGAAGTATTAATACATTTAGGTCGATCAAAATGCAGCTTTGTTAGGTAGATCAAAATGCAACAGCTGTACATACATTTTACTGCTTCTTGTACAGACTTAAATAAGTTCAAAACAGGATTTTCTGAAAACCTTTAAAAATACTTTTTAAATAGTTTTGAGTCTTGATCTTGAATGTCCAATTTCAGCCTGCATCATGAAGCTGTGGCTACTTTAAAATCATATTGAAATAAGGTTTATAATAGAAGTGTTGACACCTGCTGAAAAACCTTCGTCACAGAGCCTAGTTTTTCTGTTTGCCACAGAAAAATGCAGAATCCACATTATTCACACTATCTGTTGAAAGTGCAGCAGTGTCCCATGATGAGAAGCACCATTTTTGCTCTCTTTTATTTTTTCTGCAGTTTTTGCCTCGGCCAGTCAGCAGCAAGGGACCATGATTTTTTGTGTTCTTTAAATGGATTTTTTTTTTGCTTTTTTTTGATGGAAAAGAAGGATCCCTTCTGATTACAAATCTGTGGTGTATCAGAAATCTAGATGCTTCAACACATTTCCTTTAAATGATAATTTTATAATATGCACTTGAGGTTCACTACTGTCTTTTTATTTAATGCATATTTTACATTATAATCTTTGGAATTTCTTTCCTGTTTATGTTCCAGTTTTCCTTCCTGTGTTCTGAATTGGCTTGTGATGTGCAATTCCAAGTGTGTTATCCATTTGTTCTGTACAGAGAGGATTATAGGTTAAATAATTTCCAACAGTGTTTACTGGAATTACGCAGCTGTAGTCCTGCTTATTGAACTAACTTGAGGGCTGGACTTGACTATCAGGTTTGATATGCCAGATTCTGCCATTCAGTTCTACAGCACATCTCAAGCCAGATTTTGGTGTGCCAGCCTCTCCTATTTGGAATTCACACATGCTCAGTATAGATTTAGTATTGATTACTTACTCAGCAGAGTATGGACCCTGGACTTCAGAAAAGCAGACTTCGACTCACTCATGCAACTCATGGGCAAGATCCCTTGGGAAGCCAGATGATGGGAAGAGTTGTTTAGGAAAGCTGTCTGTACTTTAAGGAAGCTTTACTGAGAATGCAGGAACAAAACATCCCGATTTGCAGACTAGCAAGCATGGCAGAAGACCAGTTGGCTTAGCAGGGATTTCTTCAGTAAAATAATTAAAAAAAGGAAGCGTATAACAAGTGGAAACTTGGGCAAGCAACTAGGGAGGAGTATAAGAATATTGCTTGGGTATGCAGGGATTAAGTCAGGAAGGAGTTGCAGCTAGCAAGGGATGTGAAGGGTAACAAGAAGGTTTCTACAAGGATGTCAGAAACAAGAGAAAGATTAGGAAAGTGTGGGTCCCTTACTGAATGGGGGAGGAAACCTAGTGCAGAGGATGCAGAAAAGGCTGAAGTGCTCAATGCTTTTTTCACCTTAGTCTTCACAGGCAAGGTTAGCTCTCAGACTACTGTACCTGACAGCACAGTTTGGGAGGAGGTGAACAGCCAACAGTGGCGAAAGAGCACGTTAGGGACTGTTTAGAAAAACTGGACATATACAAGTCCATGGGGCTGGATGGGAGGCACACAAGGGTGTTGAGGGAGTTGGCTGAGGTGATTGCAGAGCCACTGGCCATCATCTTTGAAAGCTCATGGCTAGCTATCAGGAGAGGTCCCAGATGATTGGAAAAGCACAATGCTCATATTTAAGAAAGGGAAAAAGGAGGATCTAGGGAACTGCAGACCAGTCAGCCTCACCTCAGTCCCTGAAAAAATCATGGAGTAGATGAGGGGCAGGCAATTATTTCAGGTGGAGGGCCGCTTACCAAGTTTTGGCAAGCTGTCAAGGCCTCATGGGTAGCTTCACCCCTTGACAGGTGCCCTGCCCCCTGGTCACCATCTTGGGACTGAAAGCCCTGCCCCCTAACCCCTGACCTTTGCCACCAGAAGTCCCTTCCCTTGCCCCCGGAAGTACTCCTTTCAGCAAGGGGTTTTGCCATCTCAGAACCAGAAAAATACCAAATTATATTCTAAAGAGTGAACATCTAAAATATTCATTAATTTGATTTAAAAAAAATATTTTTTCCTGGTTTATATGTGCACATGTAGAGCACTTATAGGTGATTGTATACAATAACTTAAAACGAAGTCTTACTCTTGTATATTGTTGGTGCTGGGGTGGGTATATGTTTGTGGGGGATGTGGCTATGTTGGGTGTGGGGAAGGGCATGGGTGTGTCTGTGGGGTGTGGATAGGTGTGGGGGTGTGTAAGAAGCATGTAGGTGTGAGTGTGGATATGTGGGATGTGGGTGGTTTGGGGTTTGTGGGGGTATGTGTTGGGGGAGGGTGGCTGGGGTATGTTAGGAGGTGTGGGGGTCTGTGTGTATGGCAGTGTGAGGGTGGTGTGGGTGCATGTGTATAGTGGGGTGTGCATGTGGGACTTGCCCTATGAACACACACACACACACACACACACACACACACACACACACACACACAACGTCCCTTCCTATACCCCTCCCCTCCGGCCCCATGTTCCTGTCCAG
This sequence comes from Alligator sinensis, assembly GCF_000455745.1. NCBI lineage: Eukaryota > Metazoa > Chordata > Crocodylia > Alligatoridae > Alligator > Alligator sinensis. The sequence continues at coordinate 132,205 of NW_005842472.1, read as the reverse complement.
CGATGCAACTGGGAGCCATGTGGTGCTGGACCAGGGCAGGAGCAAGAAATTGGGAAAATGGCTGGGGGTGGGGCTGGGGGTGGGGCTGGGCTCCTGCCTCCTGCTGCTGGCTCCCCCTGGGTCCTACTGCCCTGGCTCCTGTCATATCTGACAGGAAGCTAGGAGCAGATAAATATTTTCTAAATGTTTTAGGGATCTTGCAGGCTGGGTAGAATGGCCCAGTGGGCCAGATCCAGCCCGCAGGCCATATTTTGCCCACCCCTGGAGTAGATCCTTAAGGAATCCATTTCTAAGCACTCGGAGGAGAAGGTGATTAGGAACAGTCCATGGATTCCCCAAGGGCAAGTCATGTCTGCCCAGCCTGATTGCCTTCTGTGATGTGATGACTGGCACTGTGGATGTGGGGAAACCAGTGGATGTGTTATACCTTGATTTTTAGCAAGGTTTTTGATACAGTCTCCCAAAGCATTCTCATAAGCAATCTAAGGAAGTACAGGCTGGATGAATGGACTGTAATGTGAATAGAAACCGGGCTTGAGCATTGCCTCAAAGGGTACTAATCAATGGCTTGATGTCTAATTGGCAGCTGGTATCAAGCAGAGCGCCCCATGGGTCAGTTCTGGGGCTGGTTTTGTTCAACATCTTCATCAGTGACCGGGAAGATGGCATAGAGTTGCACACTCAGCAAGTTTGCAGATGACACCAAGCTGGGGGGAGAAGTAGATATGCTGGAGGTTAGGGCTAGGATTTAGAGTGAGCTCAACAAATTAGAGGATTGGGCTAAAAGGAATTTCATGATGTTCAACCAGGGTAAGTACAAAGTCCTGCACTTAGGACAGAACAGTCCCATACACCAGTACAGGCTGGGGGTTGACTGACTAGGCAGCAGCTCTGCAGAAAAGGATTTGGGGGTTACAGTGGACAATAAGCTGAATATAAGTCAACAGTGTGCACTTGTTGCCAAGAAGACTAATGGCATACTAGGCTGCATTGGTAGGTATATTGCCAGCAGGTCAAGGGAAGTGATTATTCCCCTCTCTTCAGCACTGGTGAGGTCACATCTGGAATATAGATTTCATAGATTACATAGACATTAGGGCTGGAAGGGACCATGGGAAATCAGTCCCCTGCCCCATATGATGTTCAGTTTTGGGTCCTCCACTACAGAAAGGATATGGACAAATTGGAGAGAGTCCAGTGGAGGGAAACAAAAATGGTGAGCAGACTGGGGCACATGATTTATGAGGAGAGGCTGAAGGAACTGTGCTTATTTAGTCAATACAAGAGAAGACTCAGGGTGCGGTGGGATTTAATAGCAGCCTTCAAGTACTTGAAGTGGGGTTTGAAAGATGATGGAGCTAGACTGTTCTCATTGGTGGCAAGGGATACTGAACTGAACATTAGGTTAAATATTAGGAAGAATTTTCTCAGTAGGAGGGTATTAAAGCACTGAAATAGGTTACCCAGAGGGGTTGTTGAATCTCCATCCTTGGAGGTTTTCAAAACCCAGCTAGATAAAGCTTTGTCTTGGATGATCTAGTTGGGCCTGGTCCTGCTTTGAGCAACCCTTGCTTTCTATGATTCTAAGTCACTATAGTGCCTAAGAGATTTGCTGTACTTAATAGTACCTTAAGGACACCTAGAATTGCCAGAAAAAAATAGATTTTGAGAGAGTTATTACAAACTCAGTTCTTTAGCAGTCAGCTCTAGCTTCATATAGTTTCATAGTAGCTAGGGTCAGGAGGGACCTGAACACACCCCCCCCCCCCCCCCCCTGCCACAGGCAGGAATGAATGCTGGGTTCACAAGACCCCAGACAGGTGGTTATCCAACCTCCTCTTGAATTTGCCCAAGGTAGGGGCGAGAACCACTTCCCTGGGAAGTTGGTTCCAGATTTTGGCCACCCTAACTGTAAACTGTTGCCTTCTGATTTCCAACCTAAACCTATTCTCCATCAGCTTATGACCATTGTTCCTTGTTACCCCGGGTGGTGCTGAGGAGAAAAGGGCTCTGCCTATTTGCTGTTCATCCCCCCTGATGAGCTTGTAGGCAGCCACCAGGTCCCCCCTCAGCCTCCTCTTGCTGAGGCTGAACAGGTTCAGGTCCCTCAGTCTCTCCTCGTAGGACCTGTCTTGCTGTCCTCTCACCAAGCGGGTGGCCCCCCTCTGAACCCTCTCCAGGCTGGCCACATCCCTTTTGAAGTGCAGTGCCCAGTACTGGATGCAGTACTCCAACTGCGGCCTGACCAATGTCGCATAGAGGGGGAGTATCACCTCTCTGGACTGGCTTGACATGCAACTTTGGATGCATGACAAGGTATGGCTGGCCTTGCTGGCTGCAGTCTGGCATTGGCGACTCATGTTCATCTTGGAGTCAATAATGACTCCGAGATCTCTTTCCGGCTCTGTGCTTTCAAGAAGGGAACTCCCCAGCCTGTATTTTTGCTGTGGATTCCTTCTCCCAAGGTTCAGCACCCTGCATTTGTCTACGTTGAACCCCATCCTATTCTCATCTGCCCAGTTTTGTAGTCTGTCTAAATCTAGTTGCAGCCTCTCTCTCCCTTCAAGTGTGCCCACCTCGCC
>NW_005842472.1:125384-128942 GCF_000455745.1 Alligator sinensis | reverse complement strand
GAAAACAGAGGCAAAGAAACTGTTAAAAATATCAGCTTTCTTGTCTGGCGTGGCCACCAGATTACCGTTTGTGTCTTGCAGGGGGCCTACATTGCCTGGTGCCCTCTTCTTGCTCCCAATGTACTTGAAAAAGGACTTTTTGTTGTCCTTAATCCTGGATGCTAGCCTGAGTTCCATCTCTGCCTTGGCCTTCCTAATAGCCCTCCTACACTCCCGGCCTGAGGAGGAGGTGATAGCTCCTTGGTGATAGCTCCTTCCTTCCACTGGTTGTACACCCCTCTTTTAGTCCTCAGTCATTGCTGAATTCCCTTGCTGAGCCAAGGGGGTTTCTGAGCACTCTTACCCCCCTTGCTTTTCTCAGGGACTGTTATCCTTTGGGCCTGGAGGATCGCCCCCTTAAGGTAGGACCATCCCTCGTGGGCTCCCATCTCCTCTACCTTCTGGGCCCTTAGTGCCTCCTCCACTAGTCTCCTAAACTCATTGAAGCTGGCCCTTCTGAAGTCAAGGGCTTTAGCCTTGGTGTGAGCCCTAGATGCCCTGCGTCACTTATATTTACAACAATATGAAGTTGTAAATCTGAAATCCTGGCTGTGTCCCCTAAATGGGATTTTTTTTCCCTAATGAACATGAACAGATGCTGATTTTTGAAGAACCAACCAGTTCATAGGTACTCCTAACCACCTACTTTGTTTCCCACTGTGAAGAAAACAGACAGAAAAACAAATATCTCACAGGCTGTTGACTAAATATCCACTATCATTTCACATTAAATCAAGACCCTGACAATTTAGCTGTTAAATTAGTTTGAGTTACTGGGTATTGCCATGACAGAATAGTATGGGTCATAATGGTGTGCTGATGTGGTTTTTTTCCACAAGCAATAATTGTAGTTTTAGCATGTATAGATCATAGTAGGTCTGCTCAGAAGATAGTAAATAATTACAATAAATGCATGCTGGTCTCTCGGGAACACTTGTGGCTTGAAAAGATGTGCATTAGTTCAGAGGCACATACTGCAGATTGCTGGGTGACATTTATTCCATTTATCAAGCTGGAGCCATTTTATTGCTTGCTTGTTGCTCTGGTGGTAAATGGCATATTTAGAAAAATTGTGTCTGGAAATGAAGTGTCTTAGGTTTCAGAGCCTAATGGCATCTTTCTTTTCTGTCTTTTTCCCCAGTGCAGACATAGGGCTTTTTTTCTTTTATTTAAATGAAAAAAATTTTTTTTTCACATTTTTAGCACTGATGAGAACGAAAAACAAATGAGGCAATGCCAGAAAGTAAGTAATTGAGGCTCCATCCTGGATTCCCTTCTCTCCCTTGTGTCAAGTTAGTTATTTAAAATGAATTTGTGCAGATGTCTTGTTTTTCTAAACAGAGAAGGGGGTGGAAATCAGTGCAGAGGGTGTACTACATGAAAATTTTTCTGTGGTTTCAGGGCTCCATTTCTTTTAAGGGCCACCTATTACCAAGTTCTCTACTGATCAGGTCATCCAATTACGTAAACATTTAAAGCAGTTTGTGGTAAAAGATTGTACAGTTCCAGAATAAACATTGCATACAATAAGTTAAATAAATGGTGGTTTATTGAATGTAAGCTGCTCTTCACTGGCAAATGTAAAACCAGACTGTTCTGTTTGGTCTTCCCTATTTTTGAAAACAGGAAAATTTCACTGTGTTTTCTGAGAGACTTTGTTTTGGATTGGAATACAGTGCTAGGAACCTTCTTGTTTTTAACTCTAAATTAGCACCAATGTTCTTTGTGTCCTTGGCCGTGTTGAACTTTGCCTCAGGTTTTCCTCTTCAGGAAAGGGCAGCTCAGACTAAAATTTGAGCATCAAAATTGTTGAGTACCATAGTTTGGTGTCTTTTGAAGGCTTCAGATTGAGAGGTTATAGTCTTACTATCTTTGCTTGAGGCAGAAGATTCTCACTGAAAAACAAGTTCTGTTTTCTCCTTTAAAGCTCAGAGTAGTGTAGTGGGCAATTTGCTAGCTTCTGAAGCCTGTGCGCCTAAGCAGGACATGCTTTGGTGTGTTTTTGTGCTCTCAAGCCTCTCAAGAGGGGTGGTTTTTCTTCAGTTTCCTGTGTGGAAATGAGCAAATACCAATAACATTCAGTACACAGTTACTTTCCACGAAGCTAAACATCAACTTCCATCTAATTATCTCTAAAACCCAAGAATGTAAAAGCTTCTTGGAAAATACTGTGCCTAGTGGGTCAGCAAAGCTAAACTACCTTGGATGAAGATTAGGCAGGAGTTGAGAGTGTTGATTGGAAAACATTCTTTTTGTATATTTGAGCTTTGGGTATATTTAGTAATAAATTTGACCACATTCTAAACACTGACATCTATCTGTACTTCTTCTGGGGTTATGGTATGAAACAAAAATACTACAGTGCAATATGCCCTCCCCATTTTTGTTCAGAGACTATATATACACTCTCTTTCAGAATAACCAAAGCAGGTAAATTGCATGAGTGATGCTTTGATTGGTTCTGATTGATCTCCTATGGTGTGTAAACAAAGCAGGCAAGAATCCTTGATTTTTCAGTTTGTGTTACTACATTATCTAAACCCGGAACTGAAGGCTGGCTTCCAAAAGGAATAAATAATATCATCTTTTCCAGTGTTTCATGCAGTGTTTGTTTGGACAGAACCAGAGTAATTGGCAAAACCATTTCAAGGTGCAGTTGTATCTTAGTATCTCAGCACTTCTAGGTAATTATTTTGCTATAACATACCACGTTATATAATGACTAGCCAATTGCCCATCAAGAATGGAGCAGGGCTGGGGAGGGTTAGGGTTAGGGCCTCACCCTTTTGCTTTGGTCCCTCAGTCCCTGCTGTCCTGGTGGCGCTTCTTTCTGTGCAGAACACTCTGATTGGTTGTTTCAGTAAACATTGTGATTGGCTGCCCAGACAACCAATCAGAGTGTGAATAAAGCATTACAGTCAGGCAGACAAACTAAGGATTTTATAATATTAGAATATTCAGAGTTTGTACAAACCACATCAGTTGAGTTTAGAGGTAATTTTTTGGTTGTAATCCAATTTTGGCTGTTTGGAACCACAAAGATAGACTTTTTATGGCAACTGCCTTGCTTCAGTAAAATATGAGCAAAGTGTAAGAAGATCTGATTATCTAGGATTGAGATACCATTTTTGCTTTTAGGCTTTACAGGGGTAGCAGATTAATAGAAATTAGAGCTACAGACAAAGTACATGATTTGATTGACTTTATTAATGGAAGACTAAATTAGCTGGGATCAGGGAAGTGACAGGTAAATAAATATTACAGAGTTAAATATTGAAGAGAAACATTAATAGTTACTAAGGAAATTAAACCTGTTCTATTTTAGGTGGTGATAGACCATGGACCTATGCAGTGAGCCATTTTCTATTGTTGGAAGGAAATTACTATGTTGGGGTTTTAATTGTTTGTTTACGATATAATCATGTACACTTAAAACTTTTATTTACACTTTTCTGGTTTAAACGAAGGGACATAAAAATCATGTGGGCTTTTTTAGAGGCTTAGTTTGGAAGCGTCTTC
>NW_005842472.1:117436-125353 GCF_000455745.1 Alligator sinensis | reverse complement strand
TTAGTAGTCCTCAGGAACAGTTGCCTTCACCACTGTCTTTCCATGTTTCCCATTACCTTACTAAATACTACGAAACCTTCCACTTTGACAGACTGGAAAGCAATAGGTCAGAGCAAAGGGGAGTAGCAGCTACAGCTGATTTACTCTTTAGTGCTCTACTGACATATATACATAACCCTTATGATGCTATTATCATGCTATTAATAGGCTTATCATGCTATTATATGTGACAATTAAGCGGACAAAAAAGTTTGCTCGATAAATGTGTAACTTGTTTCTGGTTTTGAATCCCTGACTTACTCCTGAGATGATTCACATATCAAGGCTGTTATATTGGTGTCTTTACTTGAGCGGAACTCCCCCCCCACCCCCCCCGACCTCATTTGTAAGCTAACAATATAGAAGGGAATGGAATGAGTTCTTTAGAGTGGTGGCGTAATTCCATTTTTCCACTGTATGCATTTATTGGCTGGCTACCTAAAACTAATTAACAGAGCTTCAGTTTGAGTGTTAAATTCCTATGCTAATTAAGATGGTTCTTTTCTCAGTGCATGCCATGATTACCTATGCCAGCATGAAGAACTTTTATTAATAGTGTATGTTTTAGGTATCACTTGCTAACTACTTACAGAGTTCTTGGTCAGACAGTTTTGTATAGAAGTTTACATTAAAATACTGAAAGACTAAATATCATGATAAACACAATCTGTTGTGTTTATTTACTGTGCTTTATTTGTCTTAAGTATAAATGATTAATAGTTTGAATCATTCCTACCATTCTGCTGATAAGCTGATATATCTGAGGACCTCAAATGTGCCTTGTTATGAGGCAGCTAATAGCCTATGGTTAATATATAAGCAAAACCCATATTTTTTGCCACTGTGGGCTACTGCTTATGACCCAACCCCTGCTGTGAGCTGCAGCCCCACACTCCCCAGCAATCAGTGGATGCTGGGAGGAGAATAGATAGAAAAAGACAGGTGCAGGACCCCTGAAGAGATTGGGGCAAATGACTAGGAGGCTCCTCTGCAGCATCAGAGAGGATCAACTGATAGTGGCACGTATGGAACATGCCTGAGGATGCCTCTTCTTTTGCTGTGGTTGGAGCATCCTGCCAATTCCCTGAGCTGCCAGAAGCGTTAGGTTGCTGACCCCTGCCACAGTCCATTTATTGTAGTCAAAACCCTATTCAGGAAAAGAGGGCAAACCCATTTACATAGGCCGCATACACACATTCAAATGACCTGGGAGAATTTTTGCTTTGTTCTCCTGCTAGAAAAAGTTACCTGGAGATGACTGAACAGACCTTTGAGTGCTGAGCCCTTGAAGAGCAGACAGCTTGCAGTGCTGATGCTGTGCAATCAGGTGGACCCTGTGCATATATCTGAACATGCTTTGCAGGCTCCCTCCATCTGCTTGGAGACAGATGGCAGCAATGCACAGGGCAACCTTGATTGGCTTATCCAGACTGCTCAGAGTCAGCATGTCTGTCTCTGTAGCCCAAAATGGGATTGTGAAGAGGCATGTTTTACTCCCTGCTCAACTGGAGAGTAGAGTCCAGTTTCGGGGGGGGCGGGGGAGGGAGGGAAGAGGAAGAAGAGCACCCTGGGATGCTGGAGGACTGTGGTAGCTTCTCTATGAAAGATAAATTACATACATTCACTCACTCAGGAACAACTCTTCTGGGACCTGGTTGTTCCCAAGTTATTTTTCTCTTGGAGCTGCTCTTGTTGCTCTAGGAGAAAAATCCTGAACATCTGTACACTTGTGGTTTGTCCTGGGAGAGCAGTGATGCATGAATCTAATAATTTTTTTCTAAAGATAAGCAGGTTGTTTCATGAGACTGACTTAAGCTTTCCTTCTGTCAAGACAACATTTGGTTTAAAATAAGAGTGCCTGTGCAGAATGCTGTGGCTAGGTTTCTTGTTTAAATGTGATACCAGATCTGGGATCTGCTGCTGAGCCACCAGTTTGAAGCATCCCCCTAATGCCCATATCATCTGGCCCTGAGTTGTTCCAAGGGGAGTTTTGTCTTGAATGCATTTGGAGGGTGAGATGAACTGACATGAGGAAAAGAAATTGTAAACCTGTGGATGTAGAAAATTGCCCCCAGAAAAGGAGGAGTACTAATGAGAACTACAAATAAGAGTCCAAGAAATCTGGTATGTGGTTAGTTCTGTGTGTTTCAGATATATTGCATAAAGACTTGAGTCTTGCCAAGTCAGATCCGTTTCAGAAGGCATTAATATTTACATTTATGTCTTTTTAAAATGAGTAGATTACCTGAGCATTCATGTGAGACTTTCACGTGTAACATGTGACCTTTATGGGACTGTAGCTGTCCACTCACTAGGTTCATAGCATCTATTCTCTATGGTCAACCTCCAGGAAGCATTCGGTGATAAGAAAATAGTTTGCCTAAAGAGTGAAGCAGTGTTGCAAATTCTAGGCTTAGCTTCACTTCTAGAGTGGTGGAGCTATTGGCACATCTTGCTCTTTTTTCCCTACAAGGTGTATTCATACTGTGTTACCTAAAATGTGCTTGCTTGAATACAGCTTCCAAACCAAATCTCAGTGAGCAAAAGAAGATCATTGTGATGACCAATGGGTTGCGTAGATGAGAAGTAAATCTTTGCACTGGACATATCTATGTAAGAATCCTCTGCAAAGAAATGTACTATTTGTGTAGGTGCTTCCAAGTAGTCATACTGCTAAGTATTGTAACTTAAGGGTGCTGTCATGCCCAGTAAGGCTGTGCGAAGCTTCAGTCCCTGATTTGATTTGGTGAAGATTCAGCCCAATTTGGTGGCCAAAACTCCGAATCCAAATTGAATTGGAGGACCCTTTAAACTCTCTGAATCAAATTGGAACCCTCCAAATTGATTTGGAGAGATTTGGAAAGATTCGGCGATTTGGACATAGACACAGCTTGAAATGTTTTTTTTACATACCTCTAGGTAGCAGGTGGCTCATGAATGCTGCGATGCTGGGGCGCATGGAGTGTCCCACATGCAGGGGGCTCCCCAGCATGTTCAGCATCAGACCCGGATGCGGACCAGAAGCACTTCCAGTCCACTTTCGGGTTAGCCGGGAAGTGTGCTGGGGGACCCCCCTGCATCCCCTGGCTTGGCTACTGGTGCCTCCTGGGTTTATGGGGGCACTTGGGTCCCCCCACAGCCGATTGCCAAGCCAGGGGGGTACAGGGTGGCCCCCAGTGCGCTTCCTGGTGGTTCCGGAAGTAGACTGGAAGTATTTCCGGTCCACTTTTGGGTTTGCTGCTGAGCACGTGGAGGGCCCCTCCACGCTCCTGTGGGACGTGCCATCCACCCCCACATTGCAGCGTTCACAAGCTGTGCTGATACCTCAAGGTATGTAGAAACATTTAAAGCTGCATCTATGGCCGAATCGCTGATTCTCTGAATCAGCAGCAAATCTTCAGATTCAGTCGAATCAAATCAGGCACAGTGATCCAAATCAACTAATTGAATCCCTGTCCAATTCGGGCTGAATCTGAATTGAATAGGGCCCGTTTCACACACCCCTAATGCCCAGTAGTAAGTGTGATATATTATATTAATACGGATTGAAAGGGAGTGGTTTGAATCAACATGGCTAGGCAAAGCTTTGTAGCCAACTGCTTGTATAACAGATTTCTCATTGATTTGGCCTGAGAATCCAGGAGCAAAGACAACTCCAACAGGACACTCTGGTGACTCACTACCTTGATAAACAGACAGATGCTTTCAGAGGGTTGTCATGCAAGCTCTGCCAATTTTTAATAGTGCCTTTTTATCAACCTTCACTTGTGTTTTACAGTGACAAAATAAAACTGTGGGGAAAATTCTGTGATTCAGCTTCTCTGTATGCCGGACAAGCTCAGATGACTATCATATGATAAGAACTATGTATAGAACTCTCAAAACTCACTAATTGTGGATAGTTGGCTCTCCATCTTGTAAATCTTAGACCTATTCTGTTAGCACGAAAGTGCTGGAGGCATTTAGTCCCTTGCAGGTGAATTCTTGGATTTTGATTTTTCTGGCTTTTATTTCTATGAATCTGAGGTTGGGGAGCCATTGTTTCTGTTGCCCTATAAAAGAATTGGCACATCTCTCAAAGTCCATGTCTGTTTTGTTGAGCTATGCAACAGGGAATCCTGTAAGTGATTGGCTTTGCAGTTGCTAGTAGATTTCAGCTTGAACAGAAAAACCCTAGTTCTCTTCTATTTGGCTTGCCCGACAAAGTATAAAGTTTTTTACATCAGTGGATACATATCTTATATTTTCTCTCTGGAACTTTTTCGTGGGCTGCATTTTTATGGCAGTTGAAAATCATTGTGGAAGACACAGTTGTATAATTGGTCAAAAATCGACTGGAGTTCTTGTGGCTAGTTTTAGAACAAGCAGTGAATTCAATGCCTGCAGAATTTAATCACTGCAATTATGGGACAGCATGGAGTAAATTCTGCCTTTTGTCTGTTAGACTGGGCCTTAGCAGAGTAGTTAATTTTATACATTGAGGAGATTGTCCTGTTTAAATATACTGTACTTAAATGACGTATGCATAGTTTCCTTCTCAAACGTGCTGGACTGACACTTCTGGAGACAAATTTTTCATCTCTGAGCCAGACCGAGCAAAGTAAAACATACCTTGATTGTTTTAAAATGCCTTTAGTGAGATGTGAAAGGCTACTTTAAATTTCTTTTATTCAGTTCCTTGTATATCTTAAGAATAATTTAGTGAGGAGACTAATTTGGGGGGCTAGCTGTCCTCGTGATTTTCTGATATGGATGCTTACTTTTTTAATAATTGGAAAGCGGTGGTGAACTATAACGGAAACTTATTCAGACACTAGAACACAGGTCTGAGTTTTAAACTATGGTTTCAGAATGAAAGCCTGTTTCCCATCCACATTCCCCTTAGCCATCTAATCATTGCACTGGGCTACAAAATCAAGTAAAGTCACATGGCACACTTTAGTAAGATGATTGATCTTGATTCTTTTGCTCAAATAAATAATTCTTTTGATCTCAACGGGACTATTGGAGTGAGGATCATTTGCACTTTAAAATTTAGTGTCTTGAAAGCTCCTCCTCCTCCTCTCCCAGAAGATAGATTTTTTTGCATGAGTTGCAAATATTTTTCAGTGTTTTAAGAAAAAAAGTGTTTAATGCTCACAAGCATTCTGTTGCTGTGTTGTGGTTGTTTTCTAGTATGGTAATCTGCTTAAGGGTCTGTTCTTTGGAGATGTATCTAAGGGATATCCAACCTCAGGAAATAGCTTGAATAGGGACTGGCTTTATTCCTGTCTAATTATGTTTGTGGGGGTTAATTGTGATGCTTGTTATGAGCAGTCAGTATGCCAACTGTACACTTTCAAAATGATTCATGAACTGCAAGAAATAAATCTTGAAAAACAAGCACATAAATCACATAAATACCTCTTCTGTATGTAGTTAATCAAATTAGCTAGTATTGTTGCATTCTTGTCACTTTTTACTACAAAATCACAAGGAGGACTATTTATGTGGTATTTCATTAATACTAATGACAGCATCAAGGAAAATCCTTCATCAAATTGTTGTTGCCTGTGTGACTGGAAGTCAGTGACGTTGATGACCACATTTGAAACATTGTCCTTCTCCAAGACCTAGAACTAGTTCTACCACAACACATTTTTGTATGCTGTGATCATTGTGCATACTGGTTTTCTCTGTTTAAAAATCCCAAATTCTCTGATAAAGCCCCCCAAAGTCTCTGATTAACACCTCCCCACCAAATCTGTGTATTTCTGTGATTAAAATGAAATGCCACTATATATAGGTATCAGTTGAACAACATGTTTTATTACTGTATTTACCATTTTAAAGCAATTTGGAAGCCTACCAGTGCCTCAATCATTATCATTATAATAAAATAAATCCTAGATACCTATTTATTTTGGCATTTGATTTTGTTTTTTTTATTGTAGAAAATCAGCTCTCCCCTGCCAGGATGTGGGTCCAGCTGCAGCTGTTCCCTGCTGTTGCTTTGTGGCGCTGAGCAGCCCTGATATGCAGGTCCTCTTCCCCTGCCCATGCTTTTACCCTTACTCACAAGCCACAGCCTCCTCAGCCCTGCTGGTGGCCCTTACTCTTGACTTGCAACTCCCTGACCCTGCCAGTGCCCCTCACTCCCAACTCACAGCCCCACCTCCAAGCCCTCCTGTTGTCCCTCACTTCTGACCCACACCTCCTCCCATCCCTGCCAGTGCTCCTCACTCTTGACCCACAGCCCCTAGCTCTGTCAGTGCTCCTCATTCCAAACTCACAGGCTCGAGGGGCTCTCTGCCCCACTCCCCTCCCTCTGGGGACCTCTATGGCCCAGTGGGTGGGGCCCAGCACAGGAGGACAAAGAGGCTCAGTGCTGTTGCTGCCACTGGGAACACACACCAGCTGTGCCATAGTGAGGAACCCCCTATCTGCCCAGCTGCTGACGGGAAGTTGTGCCTCCTGCTGCTGACAGGAAAGAAGGGGGCGCCTTGCCAGGGGCTCTCAATGATGGCAGCACTGAAAGTTTCCACCTCCTGGCACTGGGTCCCACCTGCTGAGCCACAGAGGAGAGGGAGAGGGCAGCAGGGTGGGGAGCCACATCTTCACCCACCCAGCACACAAACCTAGGGGGTGTATGTGCCCCCTCCATTCCCCCTTCTCCAGGGCTAGGGACAGACATTCAAAAAGCCTGAGCCTGAATTGATTCAACCTTTATCGGTTAGTCTATATCGGCTAGGCTGAGCTGGTACAGAGATCCCCTCTGGACTGAAAAAATGCAGGCACATGCCTGCAGTGGCTCAGGCTAGAAGCCGGGGGGTGCTAGAGCAGCCCTCCTTTCCCTTCTCTAGTGCTGAGCTGAGGGGGGGCATGGCCAGGCCCCGGCAGGATGCTCTTATTAAGGAGGGTTTCCCTTCCCTTCTCCTGACCAGTGAGGGAGCCAGCAGGGAGTTGCACAGCACTTACTTACACAGCAGGGTGTTACACAGTGTTTATCTGCCCATCAAGAAAAAGCCTTTCTCATTAGTTCAAAGCTCTTCTTAAACAGTTTTTTTCCAAGGAAGGAACGGAGGAGCATTACCAGCTGACCTGTTGATTAGCTCCAAAAAGCACTAAGTGGACATTGATCTGTTTGACTTTGTCCTGTCTGACTTACACAGATACCTCTCAGCATTAGCTAGCATACCACATGCTGGCTATGGTCCGTGTTCTGGGAGAGGGGAGGGGGAATCCCTGTTTGAGCAGCAAGTGGTGGTGGGGAGAGGCAGAGGCCAGGCAGACACTGCTGTCTGCCAGAGCTCCAGCCAGGGAGTAGAGGGGAGGGGCCAGCTCTGCTGTGGAGCAGAGAGTCCTGCCCAGGGCTGTAAAGCATCTGGGATGCTGGGGGTGTGTGGGCCGGGAGCGATCCGGACCCTTTTTCGCGCCGCGTGGGCTGTGGCCAGCAGCCCGGGCACGCTGGGTCGGAGAAAACAGGCGACATGCTAGAATTAGTCATGGACGCGTAATGGTTGATTTAAGATTATTTACTTACACCGAAGATGGTCGTGGTGCAGGCAGGAAAACTTGCTTGAGTTGCAGTTACAGATAGAAAAGAAGAGAGGCGGACTAGAGTTCCTTCCCGTGAACATTCTTCTAGCCCGTTCGGTTGGAGGCTCTATACCGCGAGCCCGTCGCGCCAACCAAAGAAAGTACTCAAAGAAAAGAGCTCTGAATAGACTCACACGAAGTTTGCTAGGCTCCGTGGAACTTGTGCGCGCAGGGAGAGGGATACGTCGAGGATTGCGAACGGCGACGGGGAGAGGCTAGAGGCTGATCAGACCCCTGTTGCCTTCTTGATATTCACGCTCGGTCCAATAGGCTCCGCAGCGCTTAGAGATCTTCACGAGA
>NW_005842472.1:111745-117359 GCF_000455745.1 Alligator sinensis | reverse complement strand
GCTAGCAAGCCAATCACTAGCCGCCACGTGGGAATAATTTAGAAGTAGCCAATGGCGGGGCACAAATTTGAATACGAATGCCGGGAACTCCTTGCAACGTGCATTTCTGTGCTGCAACAAAGAAATGCACCCTGCAAAGAAAGCTACTGGTGGCGGGAATTCTTTTGCACCGGGGTTTTCCTCTGCAGCAGAAAACTCCACCGTGCAAAGAAGCTGCAATTTAGCGGGAACAATTTAGCAGTGCCGAAGCACTCACAAAACAAAAATCACACCCTTGGGTTGTGACAGGGGGGACTGGTTTGAGTTAAACCAGGAAGGGGAGTGGGACAGACATTGCATAAAATGGTTTGACCCGAATCAGTTAAGTCTAATACTACATTCAACCAGGTTTATCTCAAACCGGTTTCAGCCATTTTCAAACTGGTTGATGTGCACTGAATGTCTGTTCTGTTATAGGTTTAAACTAGTTTCTGTTTACTTAAACCAGTTTATGTGTAATGTCTGTCCCTAGCCCAGGAGTGCAAGCAGTGGTGGGGAGCCAGTTCCTGTTCTGCCTCCTGGATGAGCTGCCTATAGCTCCTTCCTCTTCTTCTAGCTGGACCCCATGGCTGCACATTCCTACTGTGGCCCCAGGCTCTGGCCACTGTCCTGGCTGGGCAGAGTCCCCAGCCCCACCCCCAGCTGCCATCCTGACCCATTCTCTCCCTCACTGTGGACACCTCAATCTGCACCCCCCTCCCCAAACTCACTTGCAGGCAGCTGGGGGAGCTGTTCTCCCCCACTGCCTGGCTGTATTGCTGGTCACTTGCATGTGTGCACACATGCACATGGCACCCCTTCTGTCCCATTTCCCCCAGTGCCAAGCAGCTCCTTGCAGGCTGGCAAATTTCCAGCATTCAAAGGGAAACCCATGGTTTCTCACGTTTTTCTTCTTTAAAGGTGAAAACTCCGCATTTTTCCATGGCAAATGGAAAACCCAGATCCTGGTGATCATACTTCCTCTAGTATTGAGACACAGGAGTTTTGCCTGCCTTTTGCTTCTGCTGCCTTCATACACAATTCCTACATACTCTTAAAATGAACAGTGGAATTTTTTTTCAAAATTCACATTTTGACAAATGCACTGAACTCATCTTAATCTTTCTGCAGTCTGAGTTTGAATGTTGGTACACAGGAAGCACTTGAAGCAAGCAGCTTTATCCCTCCCCTTTAGACTTTAATATATTTCCTGTGCTTTTTCACATTCCTGTGAATATAGTGGATCATTAAAAAAAATCCAAGTCCCAGGTCCTTTGCAGCATGGTGCAATTGACTACATTTAAGACATTTAGGTCTCCTATGTAGTTTTACTTCTTGTGCTTACAGATTTTGTGTTTACAATATTATTTCAGAAGGAAATAACTCCTCGAAATGAATTTGTATATATTTAAGTTGTAAGCTTCTGATGCACATGAGTACTTTGCAGATTTTCTGGAAACCACAAAATCGGAAAAATTAACAAGAAAGACTTAATAAAAATAAAATGGTGGCTTCCCAGTGGGAGCCAGCAGTCCTCATTGACGGGAGGGGAAGGCGCTAGGTGGTAGGGGACATGAAGGGAAGCAGAGAAGATTGCTGCTGTCCCTTGGTCCCTCCCTCCCCCTGCTGCAGCCTCTCTACCAATCAGTGATGAGGGGTGGGGCGAGATGAAGAGCTGCCAGAAGTCAAGATGGAGGCCTCCTCCTTGTCCTTCCTTCTTCTCTAGGGCCGCTCTGCCCATCAGCATCGAGGGGCAGGGGTTCTCTGCCAATCAGTTCCTAGGTACAGGGCCACTGCAAAATGTCAACAAAATCTGCTCTGCACATCATGAGTGGGCTGTGAAAAACCCTTTGTCTTGCCACAATTCAAATAGGTCTTTACACATGGCAGTGTTTCCAGTTACACTAAATATCACTGAGCCATCACTGACTATATCTGATTATGGTCAGAAGGGTAGTCCACTAGAACCATATGAATCTTTTTGGTTCTTTTTCCTCCATCCCCCTTTTAACACTGGATTCCTATTAGAAATTGTTGGATTTTGCTTGTTAATCATATTTGCACACCTAACACTATGTGGCACTCTGTGGCACCCTTGAAAGGCACCACAGTACCCTGGTTGAGAATCATGGGACTAAATGAAAGTACTAAAAGGGAGATGCATAACTGATTGGATCATCATGCTCAACAAGTAGTCATCAATGCTTCAATGTCTAGTTCGGAGAAGGTATCTAGTGGGTTTTGCCTGGGGTCTGTCTTGCGTCCAGTAATGCTTAACATATTCATTAATGGTTTGGACTATGGAATTGAGTAGAAGTTTAGCAGATCAGCAGGTTACACCAAATTGGGTGGAGTTGTGCACTCTGGAGGGTAGGGTTAGGATCCAAAATGATCTAATTTTGGGGCACTAACAACCTAGACTGGGCTACCTAATTGTTGGCTGTACCTGCCTGGGGCCTTGACTGGCAGCACTACCCCAGCTAATGAGCCAGCTGGCCACTGGTAGAGCCTTCTGATGGCTGCTGGACAGAGTAGCCTACCCATTTTGTTCTACCTGTGATGGCAGACGGCAGGCCAGCCAACAGCTCTTCAGAAAGTCAGCTCTGATAAGCCTTTCTGATCCTGTGCTCTCTGGTCTTCTGGTTTTCTGACCCTGCTCAGCTATGTTCCTGTACTCTGGCTTTTTGAATTTCCCCAGGTAATTCAGTTTCTGACTATTGAATTTGCCTGTGATTCAGACTCTGCTCCTGGATTTCCCTTTGGATTTGGTATCTTAGCATTTGACTTCTGAACATTGACTAGACCTGTATTTTGGATTTGGCTTCAGGGTTCCCCTCCTGGATCTGGTAATTTGGTCCCTGATTCCTGACCCCTGGCTCTCCTTGTGATCTGGACTCTGCCACTAGCTCCTGACAGCACCCCATGGCCTAACTACTAGGCCAGACTGTCTACAACCCAGTGCTTACAGCTAAACTAGAAAAATGGTCCTCAGTCAATGAGATGAATTACAACAAGGACGAGTGCTAACTTCTGCACTTGGGATGGGATAATTGCAGTTGAAATAAATGCAGACCTGGGAAATGAGTGACTGGGCTGCGGTCCTTCAGGGAAGGATATGGGAATTTCAGTAGACCATAAGCTGAATATGAGCCAACAGTGTGCTGTTGTTGCAAAAAGACAAACAGTATACTTGGTTACATTAACCCAAATTTCCATCCTTGGAAATTTTCAGGAGCAGGTTGTAGTAGTATTAGAATTATGTTGTAGACCTGGTGGTCCAGGAGTTAATGTGAAAGATAAGGATTTTTGGGGAGGTGATAACTTTTAATGGACCAACTGCATGATTGCGATAAAGTTATAGAATCTTTCAAATGCAAGGCATTCTTCCTTAGGTCGCCTCTTCCACAGTGAGTCAAGATAACAAGTGGGACTTGAAAGTTATAAATGTCGAAGTAATATAATGAAATGTTATAGACTGGAAGAGAGTCACTTGGGGAAGATTGGGCTTTGAATTCTTTGTATATTAATGGCATTGTCCCTCAGAAATGAGAAAAGGAAATTGAGGAAAGTTATTTTCCCCTAAGGCACTGCAATTGTGTTAAAAATTCTGGAAGAAAATGTCAACAGCATGGACCTGAATCTAGAGTACTCCTTGGAAATCAGAAGTGAGTTGTCTGAGTAGAAATGTGTCTGGAGAAGGTCTGTTACATTAATTAATATTGGCCAGTGGTTCAAAGCCAAAGTTTTGATCGTACCCTTGAGATGAATATGTTAAAGCAAGCAATTCTTTGGGCTTTCTACTTGGATAATAACTTTAGAACATGATCACCCTTGATGTTTAAAACACTTGAAATCATATGCAAGGACGTTCCATTTCTCTGTCAAAGTGAAATACTCAGATTTGAAACTGCTCCCCCACCCCATCTGCCTGCAACTATTAGTGGGTGTTCACTGAGGTGCCAGAGAAATACGTGTATTAATAACAGACTTTGTGGAAAACATCTGCTGACCTTTGTAGCTAGTGACATACCAGTTTTTGTCAAATTTGGACACCAGTGTTTTGAATTATATAGCCATGATAATGTGTTGATTGCTGGAGTAATTCATTGAACATACAGCTGGCTGTATCGTTTCTGGCAGATACAATAGAATGAGTTGGCTATTATAGTGACAACATGAGTTGACTACTAATTTTTCCACTCAAATCATTCTGCTAATGTTCTTAAGCTCTTCACTTAGTATTGTAAAAAAGTTAGTGTCTGTTTTCTTTTTCTTTCTATTTATTTTTACTGCTACCATATGAGAAAGTTGAAATCTTTCTTTAATCAATACAATTTCAGAATTTGAGAAACAACCTTATTGCTTACTCTTTTAATCTTGATCTAATTAAATTTGTTCAATATTAAAACACATTTGCAAGTAACTACTTAGGTACTACTTATCGGTGTGCTGGGTTGCCTAAATTGAATGAAGTTCTGGGCTGTCATAATTAGCTGTGTAAATTAAGATTAATAGTCACTGTTAATTTAAGCTGTGATGCAATTAGTTTGACCTCTTTCCATTTATAAGCTCAAGTCTGTATTTCAGGTGATGGTTCTGGGCAGTAGGAGAAATGATTGGATTTAAAAGGACTAAATCCATCTTTAAGAGTGTATTCTGAAGGACAAGTGTGTATACACATGGAAGGAATTTCACACCCTCATTCCATTTGAATGCATCAAAAAACAAAATGTTCTCTTTCAGAGAGAGTTTTTGGATGGGTAACTATTAGTTCAAGTGCCCCTTCTTATTTTGGACTTGTCCTAAAACGGTGGTAGCCAGCCTGCAGCATGAATGCTACAAGTGGCACAGGCAGCTTTTGTGTGCCATGGGGTAGCTCAGGGAGGGGATGGGCAGCACAGTGGTACACGGGACACAGAGCAGAATGAAGAGCAGTGGGTTGGGTAGAGAGCACAGGGAAGGAAGCAGGAAGCAGAGGCTCAGTTCAGTTAGGAAGTACATGTCAGGGAGTAGAAAGGAGAACAGCAGACCAGTCAGGAGAAGGGGACCAGAGTAGCTGTTGGCAAGGGCGCAGGGCTTTTTGTGGTGCACCTGCTAAAATAGGTTGGCTCCCGTGGTGCTAAAACACCAACATTGGAAAGAATAGCAACACTCATCACCTTTTATTAATATCATACAATTATATAGAAGGAAATTGGAATCTTTATTGACATCCAAAAATGAATGTCAACAAACTAGTAGAGAGATGATATAATTAATTGGTAGATATGGATAAGGCATTAGGTAAATAATCAGGAGGCTTTGGTTCCCTTTCCAACATTTGACCTGCCTCTGAATTGTCAGTAGCATGATCCAATACTTATAAAACAAATACATTACTGTGAATGAAAAGATAGGAGCTCTCTTCAAGACTTCCACAGATATTATTGTTTATTTTAATGAGCAGTGCTTAAATGCTGTGTGGGCTGTGCACTATACAGTCACATAATAGTACCACCTGGAAGGAGTCACTACTTTCATAGATTCATAGATGTTAGGGTCGGAAGGGACCTCAACAGATCATCGAGTCCGACCCCCTGCATAGGCAGGAAAGAGT
>NW_005842472.1:109398-109728 GCF_000455745.1 Alligator sinensis | reverse complement strand
CCACTCGACGTCTTATGGTGAATTCTATTATTAGGTGATCACTGTCCCCCAGATGGCTACCAATCTGTAGGTCCCCTACCATGTCATCCTCCGTTGCCAATACCAGATCCAGTACGGCATTCCCCCTAGTGGGACCGTGTACCTCCTGTGTCAGGTGGAGGTCCTGTACACAGGACCTCCCCTGTATTTTGTACTTCCCCTATTGCCTTCTCTTCTCAGTCAGTGTAGACTTTGGTGGTCTGGTTATATATATGCAGAGAATGGGCGATGGCCGTTGTCGCAGAGCACCTCGGAGCTCTGCTCCTAGGGAGTAGAAACTGCCAGGGAAAG
>NW_005842472.1:108730-108933 GCF_000455745.1 Alligator sinensis | reverse complement strand
GGCCTGAGAGGGCCCCCAGAGCCGAGGGGCCCCGGAGCGCAACCAGTAGGTTGCGGGCGGGGAACAGACCCCGGAGCCCGAGGCGGGCGCGGCAAGCCCCAGAGAGCGGGAGTGCCATATTAGCCCAGAGGGGCACTTGCGCAACCAGTAGGTTGCGGGCGGGGAACAGACCCCGGAGCCCGAGGCGGGCACGGCAAGCCCCA
>NW_005842472.1:101639-103785 GCF_000455745.1 Alligator sinensis | reverse complement strand
CGAGAATTAGAGGGTGCCTTGGGCCGGCCTGACACGGAGCGAGGGACCTTAAGGAGCACACGGCCCTCCGCGAGGACCCCGCCGTGACAGCCGTATACCCAAGGAACTCTTGTATGGAGAACACTTCAGTGGAAAGACCATGCGGGCATCCTTATTTCCATTTAGGAGATGTTTACAAGAAAGATATGAAAGCAATGAACATTGAGCTGAATGACTGGGACAAGACTGCTGAGGAACAGTGTGCTTAGAAACAGTCATTTAAGTGTGGAATGAAGATTTTCAAGAAAAGAAGAGCCCAACATACAGTAGAAAAAAGAAAACTCAGGAAGAATCCTGCAGCATATTAGGGACTGTGAGCTAAGAACTTCACATATGATAAGTCCAGAAGAGACTGTCACTCAAGAACTGGGCTCCAAAGCCACATGTAGATATTTAATGAACTGATGCTTCTCTCAATGTAAATCTAGTATCTTGCAAGACAGACAGATGCCTGCTGACAAATTGATGTGAAAAGTGGGAGAAGAGAGTACTATGTTTACTTGAATTCAGCAGTGGGTTGAATTAATTTAAGATGATCCTCCAAAAATTAGATGCTAGACATGGATATTTATTAGAACTTTACAAATTTTCTATGCCTGACATCTAAATATTGTGGGTTCATCTTACGTTCACAGTCATCTTAAATTTAGGTAAATATGGTACACTGGAGAATATGCTAGTTTTACATGCAAAAATCTAGAACTCTTGGTTCCAAAATGATACCTTTTACTAGACCAACTGAGAAATTGCAAAAAAATATCTTTTTCTGCAAGCTTTCAGGCTCATGTGTACTTTATCAGGCTCAGGGAAAGTTCAAGATGGTAAAAAGTCCCCATATGTAGGAAATAAACTTCATTTTTGCACAAAGGAAGCAGAAGCTGGAAAACTGTTCCTCTGGGTCCATGCGAGTCTCTTTGTGAGCTTGCTCTTTGTTATGTAGATAAAGCAGGATTTCTTCCCTGGTGCTGTCAGATGGCAGGCAGGGAGGTGTAGAAATCTTTCTTATTGTTCAGCAATGAAGTTTATAGTTCAAAATTGGCTAAAATTTGGCATCTTCCATCTTCTAATTGTACATTAGACCTATTGAATAGGGAAATATTCAATTCAGATTCAACTAATTTGGAGGACGGTGATTCAATTTGGAGATTCGTATCGCTGTCCTGAATTGATTCAGCCAAATCGACTTTGGAAGATTCGACACTGATTCGGAGAGATTTGGTGATTCAGATTGGCTGGGGAGAGGCAGGTGCAGCCAGGCTGCTCCTCCCTGCCTCTCCCTGGGTGGGGGGAGCTGTAGGAGAAGCCCCCATGGATGCCCTGCCTGGCCCCATCCCCCTGCCCAGCACTTTAAAATAAAATAAAATAAAATAAAATAAAATAAATAAGTCCTGCACTCAGCAGCTGCAACAGTGGCAATTGGGGCCTCTGGGCACTCGTGGCAGAGCCTTCCTGTGCAGCCCCCACTCCCTGATCTCTTCCCGCTGCCCAGCCCCACCCCTGGTAGGGTCCCCCTGCTCGGCCCCAGCAATCTGGGAATCAGCAGTAGCAGGGGCTCTGAGGCCATGTGGCAGAGCCCCCCAACACACAGCCCCACTCCTCAATCTCCCTCCCCCCACCCAGCCAGCCCTGTCCCTGATGGATGCCCTGCCTGGCCCCAGCCTCCCGGCACTTTAAAACAAACGAAAACACAAAAGTCCCACACTACTGGCTCTGGCAGCAACGATTGGGGTCCCTGGGCGCTCATGGCAGAGCCCCCACACACAGTGTGGGGCAGTGAGAATTACCCCACCGGCCTGGCACCCATGCTGCCCAGGACCCGTGCTGCAGCTGCCCCATGGCATGGGTACAGCATGGCTTGGTAGGGCGCCGCACACTGTCAGTGGCGGGCAGT
This sequence comes from Alligator sinensis, assembly GCF_000455745.1. NCBI lineage: Eukaryota > Metazoa > Chordata > Crocodylia > Alligatoridae > Alligator > Alligator sinensis. Next base: position 101,855 of record NW_005842472.1, on the reverse strand, counting down.
GGGGATTGCCCCTCCCCAGTGCCAGGCACAGGGGGCAATCCCTGCTGCCTCCCACTGCACTGTGCTGCATGGGGGTACTCTGCCATGAGCACCCAGGGGCCCCAATCACCACTGCCAGAGTTGGTGAGGTCAGGGCTTTTTATTTATTTATTTAAGTGCTGGAGGCTGGACCAGGTGGGGGATGGGGCTGGGCAGGGGAGGCATAAGGGGGTTTTC
>NW_005842472.1:75599-101531 GCF_000455745.1 Alligator sinensis | reverse complement strand
CGCTCCGGGCAGCAGCAGGGCATAGCCTCCACTCTCAGCACTGCCACACCCACATCAGCAGTGGGAGCAGGGGCTCTGCCCTGCCGCCCCTTGCTAGCTGGTGCAGGGTATGCAGGATGTGGGTGCAGAAGTGCTGGGAGCGGGGGCTATGCTTTGCTGCTGCTTGCCCCCTACTGCCCGGAGCGAGCGAAGTAACAAGTTTAAACAGCTATGAGTAGCATATACGTGACATTTAGATGGGAAAAGCATGTAAGGTACTTCAAAAGGTAACTTTTAATTTTTAACTTGATAATGCAGTTTTTCTACTCTATAATTATCCATATATTAACAGGCTTCAGGGCTCTTCTTAATGCTTGAAAGAAAATTCCAAAACTGGAAAATGGTTTTTGAAAAACTTTGGTATGTCTGAGTTTAACTTCTTTGGGTTTCTAAAGACAGAGAATGAAGCAAAGCACACAAGATTTGAATTATATAGACTCTTTCCAAAACAGGTGACTAAATTCTAATAACTTTTGTTCTTGGGAGTACAGTGAATTTAAGTCCAGCGTATAAATCCTGATCTTACCCAGGTGCTGATGCTTAAATATGGTCATTCTGGGTGTATCTACACGTGCAATTAATGTGCACAAATATAAGTTCTGAAGTTTTTTGTTCCCAGCCAGGCTGTCCACAGCATGTGGACCCTGGTTAGAACAGCCTTGGACTGACAGGATCTAGGGGTCAGGGTGACCTCCCAGGGTTGCTGCAACTCGGTTTCATGTGCTGTGGGTCCCCTAGCTGAGGCACAAGGGTGGTTCAGCCCAGGGGCTGCTCATGCATCTGCCAGCCACTCCATAGCATGTGGAGCCCAGTCAGAGAAGGCCTGGGCTGACAGGCTGATCCCAGGATCCTGCTTTCAGTCCAGGGTTGCTCCAGCCAGGCTCTATGTGCCATGGAGAGGCTGGCTGTGGCATGAGAGTGCTTCAGCATGGGGGCTGCCTGCCAGCTAGCCCCCTACTGAGGTACCTTTGTGCCCTAGCCAGTCACATCACAGTCTATGCATGCACTGTAGCTCATGAAACAATGCTGCCACAGGGTAGCTCTTGTGTTTAGCTTGACTACCCTGCAGTGGCGTTTAGTCTACTGTGACCTAATAGAGTAGCATGTGTGGCGGGCCAGTAGGGGGCGCTCCTGATTTGAGCTGCCCACCTCACTGCGCCTGACCACCTTCCAGGCTCCGAGTGTCTCTGAGTGTCTCCCTGGGGTGCCTCACGTCCGGCAGACCCCTTCCCTAGAGCACTGTCATTACATGGCCCTTAAGTAGAAGTGAATAGACTGGTGAAACACCTGAAAATGCTATTAGGAGCTATTTAAACTCTGATTCAGAAATCCAGAGGTTTACTGATTGAAAGGTTACTAATTTCAAGGTTTCCTAATTAAAACAAGATTTAAGTTAGCGGCAGTTCCGTTTACTGAAAAACATAAAACAGATAAGGTTGGAGTACTGTTGTAGCTGTGATGATCCAAGAAATATGCAAAAAGCCAGGATAATTTTGGTGATGATCTTTTTATTGGAGCAACTGTATACTTGAGAGAGATGTTAGACAAACTTTTTGGTGCAAAGTGATCTTCCTCAAAATAGGTAGTTTATGATTATAACCAGAATGTACTACAGTGCAAAGTGTCCTTTTAAAATGAAGCAGATTAAAATAAAACAGGGCAATCTTGCTGGTGGGAGAAGAGGAGAAGCTAAGGAATAAACTAGGAGGAGGAAAAAACCTAAGGCAAATAGAAAAGATGTCAACCATTTCATGAATAAAAAGGAATTTTGGGTGAATTATTAAGTAGGAAACATGAAGATAAATTGTAGGGGAAATGATGGGTTCTGATCCATCAGAACCACAACATAGGTTCCTACTGATCTGTGGTGTAATGGTGGAAATCCTAGTGGTATGGTTAAGACACCAAATATTGCCACAACATTACATTTCCTTGTGAGAGGATTATGAACTTGGCATATGGCAAATGGTACCTGATGGTTAGAAAATGGTATTTAGAGGTTTCTTTTTGGGAATTGGCTTGTAGGTAAAGTAGATATGTATTGCAACAATGGTCCAAGGCAAAGGCAAGGGTTAATTGGTTTCTAAAAGCCTGTTTGTGACACAGTTTACTTCAAGGTCCACCGTGTCTGATACAGGCAAGCAGCGAGGAGATGCACAGGCTGGGAAATTGAAGACATGTTCCATAAGAAGAGATAAGGTGGCATTAGGTCACAGTGCCCAATTGCAGAGCCCCTGGGACTTCTGGTTTTGGTAAATGGACCAAGTTAGGAGGACACCAGAAACAACCAAATTAGGATCTGTTTATGTGATGGGTTTGTGAAACAAAGGAATATTCTGGCAGGACAAAACATGGACAGTAGGCCTGTGTGAATAGGGAAGTATTTGATTCGGATTCAGACTTGACCAATTCAGAGGACAGTGATTCGATTTGGTGATTCAGATAACTGTCGAGAATCAATTCAGCCGAATCGGCTTCGGAAGTTTTGGCACTGATTTGGAGAGATTTGGTGATTTGGCCATAGACTATAATGGGGAATCACTGAAATACCTATAACTTTGTTAGTTTTTGGCAAATTTGGATAAAAACAGCAGGGAGGCTTGCCCCTTCTGAGGGCATGAAGCCTGCCAAGTTTCAAGGAGATAGGTGCAGGGGTTTCTGGGAAACTGCACCTCAAACTGTTCAAAGCAAAACTCATGATGTGTGACTTTGTGTGTGTGTTAAGGTTCAGCGGGATGAAAAATTGCAGTTTATATGTTCCTCCCCCAGAGCACTGTGATTAGAAGGAGACTCAGGGAAAGATCACAGTCACGGCCAGCTACAGAAGTCAGTCTTCCCTCCCCCTCCCCACCCCCACTCCTCCTCCCTCTTCTCAGTTTCTGTTCCCCTGAAAGACTGCCTTCCAAATCTCTGAATCTTTTTCTGATACTTTTCTGAATCAGTTTGGAGGGGGTTTTTTGTTTCCTGATTCAATTCGGATTCGATGATTCAGGATCCAAATGAGGCTGAATCATCTCCGAATCAAATTGGTGATGAAAGCTTCGCACACCTCGAACAGACAGTATGATGACCACAGGGAAACCAGTCAGTAATGCCCAGATATGAAGAGTCATCAGAGAGGAAGAAAGGAGGGATTTCAGAGCAGCAAAGGGTCCCTGAGAAGGAAACCTGAGGCCACCATGGACAGAGGGCACACCACCGGCCTGTCTCACCCACCCCCCTGTGGAGGATGTGGGTGGGGGGGGTTGGGCCTCAGCCTCTGACCTCCAGGCTGCTGACATCTGACGTTCAAGAAAGAACCTCAGGGTGAAGCTCACATATTGGCCAGATGTACCTTGACCCTGGGACAACTCTAGGACTGGTAACTATAGTACTGTTTGCATTATTCTTATCTACTATCACTGTGCATCAGTAAAATTTGCCTATTTTCGAATGGAGAAACCGTGGTCAGTCTGAGCATTTGGGTCCACCTGGAACAAGGTATCTGGGTCATAAATCCAGTGCCAACAGCACCATGAGATTTTTCTTCACTTCCTTAGCAGTTTCTGGTACAGTGGAGTTGCATCTTACGCAGGGGTTATGTTCTGAAGTCAGTGCGTAAGGCAATAATTGCGTATAGTCAAAATTACCTTGCCAGCAGTGACTGCCCCTGCTTCCAAAACCTCCTGCCACCGCCGTGGAGCTGTGCTTAGAGCTGTGCAGCTGGCGGCAACAGCACAGCGCGGGGTGGTGGTAGGGATGGCTGCATGCCACCTGGCCATCACCATGATGTCGCTGCCGCCTGGCGGCTGGCCGCACAGCTCTGGGCACGGCTCCATGGTGACAGCGGGAGGTTTTGGAGGCAGTGGCCATCACTGCCATAATGGGCCTCCAGGTAAGCGGCAACGCTGAGTGCAAACTCAAGCCCCCGCCCCCCCGCCCACCCTGCGTATAGTTGAATTCACATAAGTTAAATGCGTGTATGATGCGACTCCACTGTATTATCAATTTTTGTGACAGGATACAGAATGGCATGGATGGACCTTTGCTTTAATTATTTTGTGGTATTTCCATTTTTTTCTATGGCAAGTTTTTTGTCATTTATCAGAAAGAATGAATACATTTGAATTTCTTTCTCTGTCTCTGAATAAATTACTATGGTGGGTCCAAGGAAGCAGAAATAGCAGATTAAGTGTTGGACTAATTTAGGCCTTTGAATTATCAACTTGTGAATCAGAAAATTACAGATTTTACTCTTAGCTGTGTCTAAAGAATTCACTTTTTAGTGCACTTAAGAGTAGAATGTTTGGTTTCCGTTTCGGTAAGTGTTCACGGGTGTCACTACTTAAAAGGCAGCTCTTCAGAGCAAATTGCTCATCTGGGGGTGTTTTTACTTGTGGTTGTGGGTCAGTAATAAAAATGTAGAAAGGTTTGCAGCCTTGGTGGGTCTTACGAGACTGCGGTATTTCAGAAGACTGTCTAGGGGAAAGGTGCTATGATTGACAGCCTGGGGATATAGCAAATAGTTTCAGTATGTTTTGGTAAGTGAAGCTGAGAGGGCAAGCAGTGGGAAAATTCCAGCTATGTCATGGGAAATGGCCATGGCCAGCCTTCTGATTAGCAGCAGAGTGAAAATTCTCTGGGTCATTGCCAGGGTTCAGGAGGGCAAAGTGCTGCTGCAATATCACATTAGTGCCATATTTAATTTCTTTAAAAAAGGAGGAGAATAATTACACCTTATTGAGGTTAGGCATACTATCATTGTATTGATGCTAACATGGACAGACAAAAACTTCTAAGGGGTGGTGGGGAAAAGGAGTGGGTGAAGGATATAGGAGTACATATGGTGCACATTCAGAGTAATCACTGGTCTACCTTTAATGTCATCTTTAAAATTCCCTCATGATAATTCCTGTTTTTTTCCCCTTGAAATCATGTTACGTTAATCCATAACTAAAGTATTGATCTTATATATTGAGAGACTAGAGGAAAAGCAATTTGGGAGTATTCGTTATCAAGTATCAATAGGATAATTCAGCAATAGCTACAATATAAAATTGAAAATGGGATCCAAACTAAATAGATAATTGTTTTAAATCATCAAGTTATGTCACATTTTATTTATCAAACATGGCTTGTAGGCCAGATCTTGCCCTCCGTGCTATTCTATCAGGCCTGTACTATCCCATGCTGTTCCACAGGGCCCCTGGAAGCAGTGGGGTGAGTGAGAGCACTGTCAATATAGACTCACTCGCCCTGAGACTGTCAGGCTGCTACTGCCCTTGGACCTCTGCTGCTGCTGGAGCCCCACTGCAGCTCCCACCAGCCCCACAGATCCAGTCAGGGAGGAACCCCAAGATCAGAGTGAGTTTGACACTAGGGGTGTGATAAGTGGGCAGTATTCAATTAGGATTCAGATTCAGCCCTATTTGGGGGACAGTGATTTGATTCGCTGATTCAGATCACTGTCCCGATTTGATTCAGCGGAATCTGAAAATTCAATTCTGATCTGGAGAATCAGCGATTCAGCCATAGACACAGCTTTGTGTTTTTTTTCTATGTACCTTGAGGTACCAGGCGCAGCTTGTGAATGCTGAGATGGTGGGCAGATGGAGTGTCCCATGGGAGCGTGGGGGGGGTCCCCTGGTGCCCCCCCCGGCCCAGCAGTCGCCCATGGGAGGACCGCAGGTGCCCCAGACCCAGGAGGCACCAGTTACTGAGCCGGGGGCGGGGGGTTGGGGGGTCCCCTATGCGCTCCGCAGTGGACCCAGAAGTGGACTTCTGGTCCACTTTCAGGTTCGCTGCCAAGAACGCAGGGGATACCCCCATGCTCCTGTGGGATGCTCCATCTGCCCCACCATCTCATCATTCATGAGCTGTGCCTGGTACCTCAAGGTATGTAGAAAAAACATATAAAGCTGTGTCTATGGCTGAATTGTTAAAGCTCTCCGAATTGAATTGGAGGCTTCCGATTTGATTTGGAGAGATTAATGTATCTCCTGATTCAATTTGGATTCGGAGATTTGGCTGCTGAATCAGGCTGAATCTCCTCTGAATCGATTCAGTGAGCGAAGCTTTGCACAGCCCTATCTGACACCCCTGATTTAAATTATGCCAGTATATGCACTTGAGTAAATTAATAAGGATTAAGTTCTGATTTGTATGCTTTGAGTATTAGTCTCCACAGATAATATTGACACGTTGTTCATGTACATCTCTACAAAAAAATGCATGGTTTAGGTTGTTTATCCCTTCCTTCTTCCTGCTTTTCTGGCAGACATTAACACTAATGTGTCTATAGAAACTACATTTTTGTTTCATTATACAAGTTTTGTATAGTCTGTTTGGTTTAGTACTAGGATCTTCCTCGCAATTTAGTAGGCTTCATTATCTTTTTAATAACTAACTAAACTTCATAATATCTTCACACAGGTACATAAAGCACAGTCTGTTTCAGATCTAGAAGTGAATGTAACTGTAAATGCTATGGGTTCAATTATCAGTTTAGGTGGTTTGTGAATGACTTAATCCTACCCTCTCTGTTAACGTAATGGGAATCACTTCTATGCCCTGATGTCCATATAGTGTAAAAGGTAAATGTAGTAAATGAATAACAAGCCTAGGTACACTCTGAAGTGGCAAAGATTTAGATGAGATGAACAGATTTTGTTTTATTTATTTTGAAACTGCATAATTGAGGGGTGGTTGGAGGATGCATGTGCGAATGAATGTAGGAGTGAAGTGAAGGACTGCATTGTTCCTTCAGGAAACTACAAATATATTTGATGTGAGAAGAAAATACAATGGATCTGTTTGTAGCAAGGTATCATGTCTAAAGTGAGGAAGAAGACTAAAGAGTAAGCTCTTTCACAACAGAACTCTCTCTCTCTCTCTCTCTCTCTCTCTTCTGAAATAGGTAACTATCTTTTATGTTCATCTTGACAAAAGCTGAGTGAATATGCAGCAACAAAGGTGAATTGGATCATTTGTACTATGTATTAATTGTGAGGTTTTGTACTGGCATTAGGCACTTAAATAAGAAAAGTGAGTAAATTAGGGATTGGCAACATCATATTAATCTCCTGTCAAGTTTTAATTGGTAGATATTCTTGAAGTCCTACTACCACTGCTTAGTTATTTTTGTAGCATTGTATATGTAATATGGAGGTTCTGGAAGTAAGTTAGAAGCTTGTATTTCTTCAGCTAAGAAACTGCAGACTGCAAAAGTAACCCACAGTGCTGTATGAATGAGGTGAAAGAACCTGCCTAGTATATTGTGAAGGAATTTAGGAGTTAAATATAGTATACCCAACTAAGTGTTTTGCCTGCACAGAAGAGATTTTAACTCAAACAACTTCCTGACTTATTTAAGCTACAACCATCCTCCTTTTTTACTTAGACAGCCAATCTCAGTAATTTATTTTCAGATGGTAGGATTGTTGAGCGGGGTTTGTTTTTGTTTTTCTGCCTCCATACTGATGAAGCTCTCAGTTGACCTTTTTGACTTTTTTGGTTGCCTTTTAAAATGTTTGTATCCATTCTTGTAAAAGACAGCCAATCCAGGTTGATTATGTAAAGATGATATTCCAGAAGGGTTTTCATTTGACTCTAAAGGTCATATATAGTCATTTTTCATGTTTCAGTAGATAGCTTTATGCTACCTATCAGTTCCACATCTTATTTGATGATATTAACATCTCTAGAGATTTGTCTTGTCCAAAATATCCGTGACTTAAATGTGAAGACTTATTCTGAATTGATGTGTTGTATTTGTGGCAATAATGTTACTCTGTGTAGCAGCAGCTGTCCTTCCTATTTCCTTAATCCAGTTGTGCTCAATGCTTTGGTCCCCTGATCCAAATGAGTGGCATGGGACCAGTTGGCGGACCTGATCAGACCCCAGACGCTTGGATCCAGACTATGCTGCCCCAACTCTGGCCCTGTGTACCAGGATTAGGGCCTCAGGACCCTGTGCCACCATTGCATGCAGGGATCAGGCTCCGGGGTCTTGCGCCATCTCTGCTGGGGACATGTGGGAATTGGGTTCTGGGTCCCTATGCCACCTCCACCCAGCCTGGCATGCCTGCATCAGACTCTGTGCCACCCTGAACACTGGATGTAGCACACAGGGCCAGGCCCACAGGACTCCCTGCAGACCAGTGGGATGCCCCGTGAGCTGGAAGACAAGGCATCAGTGTCCAGATCTGGCCTGTGGACTGGGGGTAGAACACCCCTGCCTTAGTAGTTCTTCAGAAAGCTCAGCACTGTCTTAATCTTTACATGATTAAGATAAGTAAAAATTTTCTCAGGCTTCTCCTTATAATCTTCTATAAATCCCAAATATTCTTGCTTTTGTTACGTGTTCTGACCTCTGTAAGCCTCTTATACTAGGACAACCACAAGTGCCCGTAGTATTTCATTTGTGACAACTAATTACACACAGTTTAACTTCTTTTGTTCTGAATTAAATGTGTGTTAATGAAGCCCAGAATTTTGTTTGTTAAAGTGCTAACTGTGAATAGCAGATTTGATGAATAAATGAAGATTTACTTACAGAAGTAAGTACTTTATTTGAGGACACGATATAAAAATATGCACAGTGATGGTATTATTATTTATACTAGTAAAAAACCAAAACAAAACAAAACAGCCACATATAACACATGGTTTGTGGAGGGCTTCTGTATTAGTTTTAATTTGAAATCGATAACCTCTGTGTAGCTTTAGAAGGAAAGGAAACAAAAGGACTAACAGTTAATGTTTGTGATGAGGTTTCATGTATATTGTCTTAATGCTCAACAAATATGTGTTTCCTAAACTGGGAAATATATTTTGTGTGCCAGTATTAGCCCAAGCAACCAAAGTGCTGAGCAATGCAATGCAATTGGTGTGTCTGTGGCCTGGGCACTGTTAGCAGTGGGCTTTCCTTTCACTTTTATTTTGTGCATCCCTACAGTTCTAAAGCAGTGAACAATGTTGGTATTATTACTTTAATTCGGATCTATGGCATGCTTCCTTGTTTTCTCACCTTTGGTGATCTGGCCTCTTCTGGGCCAATGCATATTCAGATTAAATAGGTTTTGGAGAAAAATCTTGGCAGTTTGAATATGTGGATGGAGCATGTAGGGGCAAGAAGTCAGTGTGGGAGCTCTTGAAGTGCATAGTACTGCAGTAAAGAGGTTGATTACTAAGGCACAATACAAAAGCATCAGGGACCATTTGTAGAAAGGAGTTTGCTGGAAGTCTTTGGAGCTGTGAGGAGAGGGCCAAAAATCAGGTGCTATTTAGATATCAGGTTTAACTCAGGGGATTAGTGGTAAGTAGAAGCCCATAGAACATCCTTTTTGAAGCAGCTCAAATTCAGCATCCTTAGAGACTCAATCTGTTTGATCATCCTTGTTTATAAATATATTTAAAGTAGGGGAATCATCTCATCGCTGTTGACACTTCATGTAAAGAACTAACTTTTGCTTTTGTGAAGTTTGACAACCAAGTGTTTGTGGGACAATATATAGTATACATCTCTCTATAGATGCATATAAAAGAATCCATGTAAGTAAGTTTCCTATTTTAATTGTGTGAATAACATAATCAGAATTCAAAATTTGAGCACAGCTGATTTAAATTTATATAGTTTTTGTATAATATTATACATCAAATATTTTGATCATAGATAAGACAAAGAAGAGAATATGTCGGTAATAACAGAGTGAACAACTCAATGTGAGACAGCTTGTCAATGTCTTTCTGTGCCTACAGAAATTGGCACTTAGCCAGTCATTGACTGAGATAAAATCTACAGGAAATGTGTAGCAATTGAAAATTGCAAAGAAAATGGGAAAATATCCGCTTGGTAAAAATCTTACTACAAGTAAACTATTTTCCCTTCTTTTAAAGACAGTTTAATTCTTATAATGTGTCAAATTTTTGATCAGTGGATAGGAAAATAGAATTAAACATTACCCAGCTAAGCAGTAGTGCCCAATATGGCTTAAGTGTAAACTCACAAATATAGAATTTTATTACATCTGTCAAAATGTGGCAAGGCTATAAAGCCTTGCTTTTTTTTCTTGCTCCCAAACTTGAAATATAGAATCTAATATTCCAATATATATCAAATGACACGTCACATAAGCTTCACCAGAAAGTTTGAAAACAATTCCAGCTTCCTTTGTTTAAAACCATGACAAGCAAACTTGTGCATTGCAGAAGTTTTGATCATATTTTCATGTCAGCAATGCCTGCACGTTTTTATTTTTGGTTAGTTTTTAAAGAGAATGAGTGTTTTAGTGTAATGTTTCTTCAATGCAATGAAACTAGTAAAGTTCAATTTCTGGGAAGATGGAAAGTGATGTGGGCTCAAGGACCTATTACAAATAAAAACATGAGCCCTTAAACCAATAAAAAGTTTTTTTTTAAAAGGGGGAGAGAGAGAATGGGAAGGGGAGACTGTATTTCACAGAGGGAGATTTGCTATAAATTGTGCATTTAATGAAACTGCATGCTGGGCTCAGAGATAGATATATATTGGAGATTGAAATAGTGTGTCACTTAAAAACAAGAAAAATCTGCTTCTGTTTAAATATAAAATCACTTCGCCCTAGCTACCTTGCTGTAATTGTAGTTGTGCTGTGCCAGGCTTCCCAATCTGTCTTCTCAGCAGGAGTGTTCACAATGTCCGTTAGAGACTCTGTATGGGATCCCTGCAGTTTTGTCGTATTCATTCCAAATATTCAGAATTTCTGCTCAGCATTTCTTGAGACACGTATAGCCCATCAGTGCAAGATATAATCTCCCTTCGTGTTGAACCCAGTAAAGGTAAATAATTGCCCATTCACAGTAATAGCCACAAATCATAAGGGCTACTTCACACAGTTTAGTTTGAAGGAAGTGCTCTTAACTGTACAAACAGTGTTTGATAAAATGAGAAACACTGTATCCTGTCCAGGTCTCTTATTCCAAATACTTCCTCAGACCTTAGGAAGTATGGCTTGCATTTGAAAGCTTTTCTAACTTTATCCCAAATACATAATTGATGAAATAAAAGATATCAGCCTAAGAAATCCTTGCCTCTCAGAAATACTAGAAAAAAAAGTGAAAGATAGGCCAGGGCCCCCTATTTCTATCTTGCAAAGGGTGGAACTATTGATAACCTCAATGAGACATAGCAGGTAGAGCTGTCCGAAACGTCTGTTTCATTTAGTTTCATTTCAGATTCAGCGTTTTGGAGGGACAGTGATTTGTTTTGGTATTTTGAATCACTGTCCCATTTTGCTTCGTCCAAAACTGTTTTGGAGCTGTTTTGGAATTTTGATGGTGTTTCGGCCATAGGGTATAACAGGGAATCACAAAACTGCCCATAACCTGTATTATAATAGTAATTTACACCAAAATGGCTTAAAGGGAGTCATATATTGCTTTTTTGCCTTTTGCCTGAGATCAAGAATAGATGAAGTGATCAAGAGGCACCTTATGGTATCTGACATCATATTACTGGCTATCGCTAGTACAAGGAGAGCCAGCTGAGACCATCTGCTGTAAGTGTGGTGGGGGGACAAGACTGGACCCCCTCCCCCAACATCAGAGACTTGCAAAGACTCTTTGAACATTTCCCACCCCAGCAATTACATAATGCATGCTAAAGCCAATAGATTTAATAGATTTCATAGACATTAGGGCTGGAAGGAACCTTAGAAGATCGAGTCCAGCTCCCTGCCCCAGGGACAGGAAGTCAGCTGGGGTCATAAGATCCGAGCAAGATAAACATCCAATTTTGTCTTGAAGGCATTCAAAGTAGGTGCTTGAACCACCTCTGATGGCAGGCCATTCCAGACCTTGGGGGCTCCGTCAGTAAAGAAATACTTCCTTATGTCCAGCCTAAAATGGTCTTGCAGAAGTTTATAACCATTAGACCTTATCGTCCCTTGGGGTGCTCTGGTGAAGAGATGTTCCCCCAGATCCTGGTGGATACCCCTTATAAACCTATAGGTGGCCATCAGCTCACCCCTGAGCCTGCGCTTTTCCAGGCTGAAGAGTCCCATAGCTGTCAGCCTGTCGTCGTAAGGTCTGTTTTCCTGACCTCTGTTCATGTGCATGGCTCTTCTCTGGACTCTCTCAAGCTTCTCCACATTCTTTTTGAATTGTGGAGCCCAAAACTGGATGCAGTATTCCAGCTGCCTTTTATGACCAAGTAACTAAATCTTTGGATGATGGTGTCACCGTGGACGTAGTCTTTCTAGACTTTAAGAAGGCCTTTGACACTCTCTCTCACCCCATTCTCATCAATAAATTAGGCGTCTGTGGCATTGATGCCTACACAGTTGGATAGGTAAAAAATTGGCTGATGGGGTGCACCCAGAGAGTAGTGGTGGACGAGTTGTACTCAACCTGGCGAGATGTGAGCATTAGGATCCCCCAGGGCTTGGTCCTCAGGCCCGGCACTGTTTAACATCTTCATCAGTGACTTGCATGAGGGGGTTGAAAGCACATTGTCCAAGTTTGCTGATGACACTAAGATGTGGGGTGAAGTGGACACATGTGAAGGGAGAGAGAGACTGCAACTAGATTTAGACAGACTACAAAAGTGGGCAGATGAGAATAGGATGGGGTTCAACGTAGACAAATGCAGGGTGCTGCACCTTGGGAGAAGGAATCCACAGCATACATGCAGGCTGGGGAGTTCCCCTCTTGAAAGCACAGAAGCGGAAAGGGATCATGGAGTCATTATTGACTCCAAGATGAACATGAGCCACCAATGCCAGACCGCAGCCAGCAAGGCCAGCCATACCTTGTCATGCATCCAAAGGTGCATCTCAATCCAGTGCAGAGAGGTGATACTCCCCCTCTGTGCTACATTGGTCAGGCCGCAATTGGAGTACTGCGTCCAATACTGGGCGCTGCACTTTAAAAAGTATGTGGCCAGCCTGGAGACAGTTAGGGGAGAGCCACCCATTTGGTGAGAGGGCAGCAGGACAGGCCCTATGAGGAGAGACTGAGGGACCTGAACCTATTCAGCCTCGGCAAGAAGAGGCTGAGGGGGGACCTGGTGGCTGCCTACAAACTCATCAGGGGAGATCATCAGCAAATAGGAATAGCCCTGTTCTCCCCAGCACCACCTGGGATGACAAGGAACAATGGTAATAAGCTGATGGAGAACAGGTTTAGGTTAGAGATCAGAAGGCAATATTTTATAGTTAGGGTGGCCAGAAGCTTGGAACCAACTTCCTAGGGAAGTGGTCTTCGCCCCTACCTTGGGTAAATTCAGAAAGATCCTGGATGATCACCTGTCTGGGGTCTTGTGAACCAAGCATTCATTCCTACCTGTGGCAGGGGGTCAGGCTAGATGATCTGTTCAGGTCCCTCCTGACCCTAGATACTATGATACTGTGTCCTCACCAAGGCTGAGTACAACGGGAGAATGATGCCCTGGGATTTGCTTGAGAAGCATCTATGGATGCAAGCCCGCGTTTTGCTCGCTTTACTAGCTGCAGCATCACATTGAAGGTTCATGTTCATCTTGTGGTCAATCGTGACCCCCAAGTCCCTTTCATCTGTAGTGCTGGCCAGTGTAGCATGGCCAAGCCTATAAGGATGCTGCAGTTTTTCCTCCCAAGGTGGAGTACCTTGCATTTTTTGGTGTCAAACACCATCAGGTTCCCGTCTGCCCATTTTCTGAGCCTGTTGAGGTCAGCCTGGATCGCCCTTCTGTCTTCAGGTGTGGATGCTTTACTGCAAAGTTTGGTATCATCGGCAAACTTGGCCAGTCCGCTTCTGACTCCAGTGTCCACATCATTAATGAAGATGTTGAACAATACAGGTCCAAGGACAGAGCCTTGAGGGACCCCACTGGTCACAGGGCACCATGATGATTGACTTCCATCAACCAGCACCCTCTGGGTCTGACCATGGATCCAATTCCTCAGCCAGCGGATCGTGCTGGACCTGTGGCCACAGTTGGCCAGTTTTGTCAAAAGGTGATCGTGGGATACCAGATCAAGGGCTTTTTTAAAGTCAAGATATATGACATCGATCTCCTTTACCTTGTCCAGGTGATAGGTCACCTGGTCATAAAAGGAAATGAGATTGGTCAAGCAGGACCTACCTGCAACAAACCCATGCTGGCTATTCCTCAGGATGTTGCTGTTGGCCAGTCCATTAAGAATGGCTTCTTTGATAATCTTTTCTAAGACCTTCCCCAGGATAGAGATCAGGTTGATGGGCCTGTAGTTTGCTGGATCCACTTTCCTCCCTTTTTTTAAGATAGGCACCACACTATCCTTCTTCCAGTCTTCGAGCACTTCACCAGAGCGCTAGGAGTTCTCGAACATCCGTGCCAGGGGCTGAGCTATGATGCAGGCCAGCTCCTTGAGTACCCTAGGGTGCAGATAGTCAGGGCCGGCTGACTTGAAGGTGTCCAGCCTCTCAAGGTGTTCTTTCACAAAGTCAGCATTGATGAAAGGCAAGGAATCTTCCTCACTCAGGCCTCCCTGTCCCGTGATGGGCAGAGGCATCCCATGGGACTGGTGAAAGAAATTTGGTAAATGACTTAGAAATTCTTACAGTCTTTCAAACCTTGTACCAATGCAGTTAATTTGCATGAGGTCCCATCTTTTTCTTTATGTAGCCCTGTATTGAGACTGTCTAACCACTTTACCCCTGGCTACCATAGTCTGCATGACTGACTGTCTCTCTTAAACTGTGTCAGTATACACCAGCTACGTGCCTGTGTAGCTGCAATACATAGAGTCCTGTATTGTCTTTCAACTCTACCAAGTCATGCATCAATGACTGTAATTTTAACATTTTCTTAAGTTTTATCTACATTGAGCTGTTCTGGGGAACATAGTAACTGATTTGTCTAATGATGTATCTTATCTAATAAAGCCACATTAAAGGATAATTGCAGGTAAAACTGACTTAGAAATACATTAGGATTTTAATTTTGATAAACCATGTGAGAGGTGCTTTTTATATGCTTTCCTCACTGTAGTCAAAACCATGTTAAATTGTAAAATGCATGTTATAAGTAGTTACATTGAGAATATATTTTCCATACAGTATTTATTCTTCAAAGTTAACAAAATAATTTTCCATATTTAGGCGTAAAGGTATTTTAGGCAGAAAGATATTGTCTTCTAATTGAGAAGAAACAAAAGATTTTATGACTGTGTTCAGTATGTTAAGGGCAGCATGATGCATATGTTTTTAAAAACAGTTACATTTTTCCAGCTAAGAGGAACATATTTGTAAAACTGCTTCCCCCTTAAACGTTAAATTAGCTTCCTTTTTTTGTCTATGGATTCATGGCTGTTAGTCACAAAACTATTTCATCAAGAGACCATTAATTTAGCTGCTCAGAGCAAAACAGTGATAATTATAACCTTAGGACAAAAGTCGCTGATTAAACATAATTATTTGGTGTGTAAAGACTGCACTCCTGCAGATCACCAGGAGAAGATTGGAAATAGCATTGAGTTTTATACACACACAGGTTCTTAGAAGCTATTAGTTTTGTCTCTTTCCTTTTTTTTTCTATAAAAGCTACTGCCTCTCCAGCATTTTGGTTTCATAAATGTCCATCCCCTTGTAAAATGGGTATAGTTATTTATTTGAAAGGCTTATACGCTGCTGGTGCTGCTTATTTTTGCAAGTTCCAGATCTTGCTGTAGGGTAAAACTTGTTTGTTCCTTTACTGTGCGTCTTGGAAGCCTTTGGGTACTTAAGCCTCTTGATAGGTTTACTGCCTTTTACTAAAAAGCAACCAAGCTACATGGTTTTGACAATTGAGATGCCAGGAGTCATACTTGTTTTAATCCCAACAAAAGTGTGGAAAATAAGATGACAGAGAATATGATGTTATAAATGGATGTTATAGTTGAGAGGTCCCTGAAAATACAGAATGAACTATGATTTTTGTTTGAAAAGTAAAATATCACTTTTAGTAGATAACAGTTCTGGCAAAAAAAAGATAAAAACAAATTATAAAGCCTTTATAAAGTGGTGTCCATAGGGCTAAATTTAGGACAACCTTTCTATTGTACTGTAGCTGTGTTGAAATCCCATTAAGGAGCAAAGCATATAAGTGTAAAGGGGAGATTTTGGATATTTTATTAGTTAAACCTCATCTTACTCTAGTTGTTTGTTACAAAGATTATGCAATTTGGATATTTTAGTTTCTGACTACTGGGAAGCTTGCAAAGATGTTGTGTAGATACCTTTAAGAGTGTTATGTATAAGTTGTTACATTGGCTCAGGGACTGCAGGAGGAAATAGCAGATCAATAGGCTAAGAAGGCTCTCTGAATAAACAAGCTTTATTGCTCTGTAAGTTTAACTCCTTGATCTTTTGAGAATAACACATGGTACCAGCAGTGGGGTGCAAAGAAAGAGAAAAATGGAGCTTCTCAGAATTCCAGAGGAGTTAAAGCTGTCTAGCTATAGAGCAGAAAACTGTAAGAAATGTAAGCAGAACTTCACCATATATATGACGGCTAGCAGAGCTACAGAGAAGGAAGATTCACTCAAGGTAGCTATTTTTGAAAACTATAACAGGCCCAGAAGTTCTGTCTTTGTATAATTGCCTACAACTGTCAAAAGCAAAACAAAAAAAGCTATGGCACAGTAATAAAAAAGTTTGAGGAATATCGTATACCTAAACAAAATGGAACTTTTGAATGGTATAATTTCCAGATGAGACAGCAGAAAGAATGTGAGACAATAGAGGAGTTTATCAAAGACCTCAGACTGCTGAGTCAGACACACAACTTTGGAGACCTAAAAGAGTACATGATCAGAGACCAGTAGTATTAGATATAAGGGATACAAGCCTCAGGAAAAGACTGCTAGAGGATCCTGAGCTTAATTTGGAGAAGGTAGTTAGAATGTGCTAAGCAGCTGAAATAACAATTGCCAGGCTTCAGAAGCTGGAGCAAAAAACAGAACAAGCTTAACTAGACAGGATTGCAAGACTTTCAAAACCTAAGGCAACACACAAACAATACAAAAAGGTGGAGCTTGCTATGAAGAAGACAAGCAGAGGCCAAAGAGAATTGCTTAAAGAAACAGTGGTCAGCTACAGGTTCTGTGGGGGTTACTACAAACCCATGCAATGCCCTGCATTTGGTAAGCACTGCAACAAATGCAAAAGATTCAGTCACTTTGCAGGAGTTTGCAGAAAGGAGCAGGATGCACTACACAAGAAACAGCAGGTGCATGCTACATGCAACAAGGAAGAGGACGAATTCCTCATTGGCACAATGCAAGAAGTAGTTCATTCTTCCAAGAATTGGACAATCATTCTGGACACCAGTAGACTAATGGTAACTTTTAAATTAGGTACAGGGGCACAGGTCAATGTAATACCAAAATATATTATTCAAAAAATGAAAACTAAGCTTGTGTACTGTGAGAATAAGAAAGTGAAACTTGAGAGCATATAATGGGAGCATGATTGCAACCAAGGGTGTTTGTGCACTGCATGTTAGAAGGGTAATATAGTAAGTGTTCAGTTTGTAACAGTCCCAGGAAAGCCAGTGCCAATTATTGGGTTGTGAATATGTAAAACTCTAGGTTTGATTAAGAGAATGGATGCACTGAGGATCTAGAAATCAAGAACATAGAAGAAGAGTTTTATGATGTGTTTCAAGGCATAGGGAAACTATCAACTGAATACAAGAGAGAATTATGAGAACCAAATACTCTCACACTACATGCTCCAAGAAATTCTCCCCTTGAACTAAGGGAGAACTTGAAAAAGGAATTAGGTAGATTAGTTAACATGGACATAATAGAGGTCATAACAGAAAAAAAAGATGGATCCTTGAGATTGTCTGGATCCTAAGAAAATGAACAGATACATTAAAAGGGAGTATTTTCCCATTTTCTCTAGGGAAGAGGTTTTTGGCAAAATGGGAGAAGCTAAATATTTCTCCACTTTGGATGCTTTTTCTGGGTTTTGGCAAGTTTCCCTAGAAAAGAATAGCACTAGATTATACACCTTCAATAAGCCCTTCAGAAGACATTGCTTTTGTAGGCTTCCTTTTGGACTGTGTTCTGCATCTCAAGTATTTCACAGAAAGGTGCAATAGATTTTTGAAGGTCTTGGTGGAACTATGGTTTTTATTGATGATGTATTAGTTTGGGGAAATACTATGGAAGAACATGACTCGAGGCTAAGAAAGGCACTGGAAAGAGCTTACAGAGCAGGTTTGAAACTGAACAAACAAAAGTTAGATTCCTCCTACAGAAGAATGCTCAGTATATATGGGAACATGGAGATGAAGCTGAATTTAAAAACTTGAAGGAAAAAATAATGAAAGCTCTGGTACTAAAATATTGTAACCCTAAAAGACCAATTAAATTGTCAACAGATGCTTCTCAAGAAGGCATTGGAGCAGCTTTGCTTCAAAAACATGGAGATAGATGGAGCCTAGTGGCATATACATCTAGGGCACTGTCTAAGTCAGAGTGTCTGTGCATAAATTGAGAGAGAATGTTTAGCTCTGTATATGTCTGTAAAAAATTTCATATATGCATCTATGAGAAGTCTGT
Source organism: Alligator sinensis (assembly GCF_000455745.1). Classification (NCBI taxonomy): domain Eukaryota; kingdom Metazoa; phylum Chordata; order Crocodylia; family Alligatoridae; genus Alligator; species Alligator sinensis. The sequence continues at coordinate 82,965 of NW_005842472.1, read as the reverse complement.
GATACCTGAAACTGATTATAAACCTTTGGTAACTATAGCGAAGAAAGGGTTATCAGACATGTCACCCAGATTACAGAAACTCTTCTTTCAACTGTAAATGTATGATCTAGACATACAGTACACACCAGGAAAACATCTACTTATTTCAGACACATTGTCCAGAGCATACGTCACAATGGAAAATGATAGAATTCCAGATTCAGACATAGTACATATTAATTTAATTAAAAGAGTGATTCCTGTCACAGATAGAGTATGGGCACTACGTGCAGAAGTTACTGCTCAAGACACCACATTGCAAAAAGTGATAACAGCTATTTTTGCTGGTTGGCCTGGAAAACATACACCTAGCCCCTACTCTCAGTTCAAGGAAGAGCTGTCAGTACTGGATGGCATTTTGTTCAAAGGCTCACAATGCATTGTTCCAGCAGTGCTAAAGAAAGACATGTTAAACAGTATACATGGGGGGCATCTAGGCATTGAAAAATGGAAAAAGAGAGCAAGGGGTGTTCTATATTGACCCAAGACAAATAATGACATAGAAGATGCTGTAAAGGCTTGTACAACATGCCTGAAGTACAGATCAGCACAAAGGAAAGAGCCCATGATGATCATGGAGGAGCCTGTAGCTCGGTGATATCAAGTGGGCATTGGCTTAATTCATGCATGCAGGAAAAGCATATGTATTAGTGCTGGATTATTAATCTCACTATCCTGAAATTCCATTGCTCAAAAGCACAGCATCATACCATGTCATAATTCACATCAAATCAATTCTTGCTAGACATGGGATTCCATAAATTGTGAGAACAGACAGTGAACCTCAATTCAACTGTCTTGATTTTAAAGAGTTTGCAAACAAATATAGATTCTGTCTCAACACTTCAAGTCTTAAGTACCCACAATCCAATGGTCTGGTGGAAAATGAAGTAAAAATAGTGAAGAAATTGTTGAAAAAAGCTACAGATTCACACACTGATGTTTACCTGTCACTCTTAAATTACATGACAACATCCATGAAACATGGATGGTTCCCCAGCAGAAATGTGGTTTAACAGGAAACTCAAAACCAGGCTGCCAAATCTTGTGGATGCTGCTCAGCTCAATGAAAAGCAAAATGTGAAAACATTAAAAACAAATTGACAAACTCAAACAAAAATGGTACTATGACAGAGGTTCCAGGGAGTTACCACAGCTACACAACAAAGATATGGTGCTTGTTTCAGACGAATGAATGTAGAAACAAAGCACTAGTTTCCTATCAAATAGCTCCCAGATCCTATAAAGTAGTCACACTGGAAGGACACGTATTAATAAGGAACAGATGACACTTGCAGCTCGTAAAGGGGAGAAAAGAAGTAGCATCACAAGATTCATCAAAGGAAACAGAGCTAACAACAAAGCAACAAGAAATGACAGAGGAGATTGAAAGTTACACAGAAGTAGAGACATTTGAACAAGGAAACCGAACAAGAACCGAACCAATAAAGATTGAGAATGCAGAGAAACTGAGTCGATCACTTAGAGTTAAAAAGCCAACACAAAGACTAACAGACCTGTTAAAATGTGCTTTAACAATGGGTTGAACTAAACTTCCAATGTTTGTATTACATGGGGATGTGTTACATGTAAGGAGGGAAGATATGTGGATACCTTTAAGAGTGCTATGTATAAGTTATTACTTGGCCTGAGGGATTGAAGGAGGTAACAATAGATCAGTAGGCTAAGGTTCTCTGAATAAACAAGCTTTATTGTACTGTAAGTTTAACCCCTTGGTCTTTTGAGAATAGCACAGGTCTCTCATGAAAAATAGCCAACTAGAATACAGTGCCCAATATAGCTCAATATGTCATGATCAAGTAGCTCTGGATATCTGCATCAAGCAGGAGGATTGCTGGACGTGAATTTGACCCTGAGGCTTTTAAGAGATTGCAAGCTTCGGAAAGGTTGACTTCATATTGTCTTCATTAAGGGAAAATTATAGCTATTTATCTGAACCAGCTCCTAGTGACACAGGTAAATATAACTTCAAAAATCAAGCAACTTGCAAGAAATGATGGTGCATTTCTCTGTGTAGTCCACACTTGTATACCAAATAATGTTCTGTGCAGTTGTCAAAACCATGTTGTAGGCACATGAATTGCCATAAAGAGTACACTTGAGCGTTGCAAAAGACCCACAGTGACATAATTGTAAATCATAGTGTTATAAGATAATAAGTTTTAGGTATCTTTGATTACTTGATATCAGGCCAGACAAGTGTAGTATTTTGCAGATGAGTTCTGCAGTACAACACTTGTTCTGGTGGCTGTCCATTATATAATTTGCAAATAAATTCACCTGGGAACATGTTTTTTCTTAATCTGTATCTCTGCTCTGTAAAGAACAGTTAACCTACTAATTTGTTGTTGGGTTAATGTGTTGGCTACAAAGGACCAACTCACGGGATCATAATAAATTCTAGTTTATTGGATGGGATGTGAAGTTACCAATAAAATCATAAATGCAAACTTTGAGTTATGGGTGGTACTGGTCACCGTAGCGCGCACGCGCACACACGCACACACATACACATATGCATTCACTCATTCAACCCCATGTAGTTTGTGGTGGGTGCTGTAGTGATTGTGAGCACTGGTGTCACTATAGCTACCTATCCAAGGCCCTGGAGTCTCTGTTCATGGTCAGCTTCCTCCAAGGTGATGTCTTCTCCAGAAGGGCGTTGTCTGCTTGTCCTTCTGTCTCAGTAGGTGAGGTGCTGGATGAGAGAGCGCCACTGAGGGTCACGCTTCTCTGCCTTTTATCCCTTTCTGGAAGACTTGTGTAATCCCCCAGCATCATCTTGGCTACCCAAACTGGAGGTTGCTGTCCCATGTGGGTCTTGAGTAGTACCTGACAGCTGTTAGTCACAGGGGTCTCTGGCTGCTGGTACTTGAAGTTTCGGGAGTCCACCCTTGACTTACTGACTTAATGGCTGTATTGTCATGGGTTACAGGAATAGTCCATAGGGTGAGTGCTAAGTTCCAGGAATCAGTTCTTTAGCTTGATTAGCTTAAATTGGAGTTCCTTTGGCTAGGCTGTTGTCTACTGATGATCATCATTCACTCGCATTCACTCAGCAGACGTTATCACTTTACAATTAAAATTTCAATGCAGTTTTAACAACGGTCCAGGGTGTAACTTCATTCTACAGGGAGTACATTTCTTAAGAGTTTAAAAGTATAAAAACTAAAATACAAAATGCCATGGTAAAGATGAGACAAATTAAATATGAAAATGCACTGTGAGAAGTATATAAAAATGCAATGTGAGGTAGTGAGGATCAAAGGCTACTGAGGACAGTAAGTGAGTTAGGTTAGCACAGGATATATTTACAGACTTTGCAGTGGATATTTTAGTTGTTTTCTTTAGTGACACTGAGCTTAATTGATATGTAGATGTAGTTTCTAGGTTTCTCCTACAGAAAGCCACTTCAGCTTTCTGGCTTGCTCTGAGTCTTGCCACAGCCATGCAATGAGTATGCTAGGTCTCTGCCAATACTGAGAAGGAAAATAAATGCACAAAATGGGGAAGGAGGGGTTTCAGGCAAGAAGGGGCTTCTGTTATATCCATATCCAGAAAGTAAATGTACAAAGGGGGCTTTTTGCTACAAATGTAGAGCCAGAAGTTCAGCATTTGATCTGTTTAGCTATATACACAGCTCCTATTAAAAAGATTGGGAGCTCTACATATAGTCTCACAAGAGATTAAATGAAAACTAGCCAGATCATTTTAACTTGATTATAGTGGACTTAAATTGTTTGTTAGGACGGTGCACCCAAGATATTTGTTTAAACCCTTTGTCCTTGGGCATATTAGAAAGAAACATATTTAGTAAATAATTACTTCAGCAAAATTATTGTCAGATTTTGGTTTTCTGTAATTTATTCATATTCAGATTTGATGCATAGTTCCCCATAGATGTTGCTCAGTGGATTGTTTATAAGGTAGTTACAGTTATTTACACCATCAAATATCAATGCTGTCTGGTGGTTTGGAACTGTAATCTTGTTTGTGTTGTGAATATTTTCATTTACTCTCCCATAGCCTGCTCTTTGAAAATTAATTTCCCGTATTTGTATAGCATTGACTGTTTTCTTGAATGTGTCAGATGGTGGAGTTACTAGAGGATTTCCAAAACAGTTACAGGAGAGAAAATTTATTCAAATAAAGTTTTTTTTGCAGGAAAACATAGGCAGTTGCAGTAGGAGGGGAACAGAAACCCGTGGCGGCTTTGTTAATGCTCTGACTGCAGGACCTAGTAGAGAAGAGGGGCCAGGCAGTTTGGTTCTGAGCTGGACTACCTGGCCTGGCCTCTCCTCTCCTCTCCTCTCCTCTTGCCAGATAGGTATCCACCGATGCCTATTGAGTCAGGTGGGGGGGCCACCTGACTTGATAAGAGGGGCCATGAAGTTTGGGTCCAGAAGGATCAGGCTGTTAGCTGAGTCCTTCTGGGGGTGAACTGCTCAGCTCTTAAGTCAGGTGGGCCCCAGTCCCACCTGGCTCGGTGGGCAGCTTGATTACCACAGGCCCTCTGCCCCGTGCTTTTCTTCATTTAAGACATACACCCCAATTCAATTTCCAGCTGCGTTTTATTTTTGTATATGAATGACGTATGCAAGTAAATAGTTATTCAAGATGGAGCACACATTCAGTTCAGAATCAAGAGAGAGGCACTGTGAAAACCGGCAATGAAAAACAAGAATCTAAGCTCTAGCATTAAATGAGGTTCCTGATTCATGCATGTGGTGAAGTGTTGATTGTTAGAGAAGTCATTAGTTCAATTGAGCTGTTATCAAAATTTAGCATTATATATTGTTATTTAAATAGCATGATGGTTTCTCTAGAATTACTGTCTAATTGTTAGTCATCTATGAAACTTTTCCTCATTTTAATTTTTAAGTCTCATTTAAAAATCATTGTTTAGACTTAGGGGCTCATTTTTACTGTATATAAATTGAGGGATTTGGTGCCAGTTACTCAGTTTTTATAAACATAAATTTCAGATTCTTCATAGAATGTCTGTTCATGACTTCAGTAAAATCTTTCAAGTCTCTAGGTGCTGAATGACCTTTTCAACCAATGAAGTACTTAAACATAGCACAGAGTATAGGCAGTATGGCTACATAGAAGGGACCCTGTCCTATATCAGTTAGTTGCCTAATAACATTTGTCTTTCACTGAGTGAAAATCTCTTCTATGCATCACACAGGGGAATTAATTCAAGTCATTTTTGTGTGATTAAACTGTTGCCTGACTGTTTTCCGAGTTAAGCAACTCTGTGCTTGTTCAGGAAAAAGTTGTCTTTTTTTGCTCAATGGGCAATGTATGTAATTATGTGAAGATTGTGTCTTTGTAGGACAGTGGAGTGAACTTGCATTAAATGGTCAAAATGGTAGCAGTCTGTCACAGCAGGATCTATTACAGATAGTTATGTGATTATTAAACCACTTATGTGATTATTAAATCACTGGGGTTGGTTTCTACTGTTACTAAACTGGAAGTTAACGTTGTATTTGCAAATGATTACTTTTGAATAATCATTAATGTAACTTGAGTAGAAACATTGGAATTGTCTTACTGGATCAGACCATTAGCCAGTCTTATTTACTATCCTGTCTGAAAGTTACCAATATGGACCCTTCTGAAAGGTATGCCAGAGGACATAATGAAAAATAAGCTGTTAATATGGCAAGCCTTGGGCATGAAACCCAAGATTCTGTCTGCCTTATTTAGTATAAATATGAATGTTTTGATTCAGAAATATGTATCAGGTGCTATGTGCTGCAGTTTAATCCTAAACTATGGAAAAATATATTTCCTTTAATGTTTTGAAATTGATTGCCTGTAGATTTCATTGGATATACATGATATCTGAACTAGCTTCCTCTGGCAGTCTTAAAACCAAATCAGATCTTTCCATTGTGTTTTTTGGGGTTTTGATAGTTGATTTCTCTTACTTGAACTGTGTCTTACTGAAACCAAATACATGTTGAGTGGAGATAGAGTGGAGAGACTGTATTTAAGAGTGGTTTAAAGTAATTATCCAGAAGAGAAGGAAAACCAGTTTGCTTTGACTTGGTATATACTAGACTTAGAAATATGGTGAAACTACAGTGTGTAGAGTTTGCCAATTTCTTTTGGGTATGTGGAGACGTGTGCCACAACGGATCTATGATCATGCAGCTTGCTTTAAGCCATTTGATCATAGATTGGGAGCAACTTGTGTACATGTTCGCTGGTGCTAGAAGCCCTGCCTGTAATCAGATCTAAGTAGCTTTGGCTGGGGGGAGGGCTGAGTGAGATTGGGAGGGTGCCAAGAGCTGTGTGGTGGGGGGTTGGTCAATCTGCAGTTGGGCGGGGGATTGTCCATCCAGGACTGTCCAGGTTGGGAAGCTAAAAATAGCTCAGTCAGGTTTGGGGTAGGACATAGGAAGAGCACAGCTTCAGCACTAGGGGCAAGTAGCTGGACTTTCCCAGCCCCAGGGATATACTCCAAATGTTTGCAGATGTTCGGTAGGTTTGATTAACATTGTAATCAATGTACATTGTAACATCAATTGATTACATGCAGCAGTGAACCCAAGGAGCAGCTCATAGGACTCTCTGATGTGGGCCCCCCTCTACAGCCTATTGCTGAAGGGCAGGTATAGTGGTGCATGCGCCTAGAACTACCCATTGGGGAGCCTCAAGTCCCAGACTGCCTGGCTATGGGTGAAGCCTTCCCAAGAGCGTGACACTATAGACTTTGCTTTGCAGTTAATAATTTAAAAAAAATATATTTAGTGTTTTCTTTTGTTTTTTATTTTTGTTCTCTGTAATAAATTTGAGTTTTTGTGGTTACACTGCTTGTGAGGAGGGGTTTTGTTTACACGTCACATCCCAGCAGATTTAGTGTTCCCAGATGTCTGGGTGCAGGCTTGAGTCACTGGTATAATTTATGGGGTAACCTGAAATGTGAACCTTGGCCATTTTTGCTGCCAACTGGTGTCTGGCAGAAGGGCAGACACCAGTAAATGACACAATTTGCTTCTTTAGTTGCTGATTTTAGAATACACCCCAACCCCCACCTTAAAGAGAGGATGATCTCCTTTAATATTATACCTGTAGTGTTACCTGGTGTTACCCAAGTGTTTTTGTATTTCAGTATTTGTATTTTGGTAGTATCACACTTGAAAACCTCTTAGCCAGTTCTTGTTGTTGTCCAAATACACCAAAAAGTTCCTGTTGCCTCACCCTGATCCTGGGTATGGTTCCTGGGATGCCACACTTTCTAGACACTTCATGTTTTTAGGAGGACTTAATCTCATACTTGGCTGTGACTTTG
>NW_005842472.1:63726-75589 GCF_000455745.1 Alligator sinensis | reverse complement strand
CCCTACATTCTGCTTTCCAAAAGCAGTTTTATTTGGGGCAGGTGGTATGTAGGAACATACAGTATACTTGATATTTTTTCTTAAAGCATGTGGTACTGAAGTTATGTGATGATGATGTCTGTCATAGGTCTGATTAAAAAAAAATAAACTAAATTGCTAATCCTCTTGATATAGAGAAGTGTTTAAAAATTATGAGATTAAAACTAATGAATTGAAAAAATTCTTACATAATTTCCATTGTGTAACCTCTAAGTGTTAGAGTAGTGGGGACCAACCTTTTTGGCAGGTGTGTAACAAGGTAAGCCCTGTACTTTTTCTAAGTGCCACTCTCATCCCATTTTCTGACCTGATCTGCTGCTCTGCTTTCTGCTCCCTGTCCTATGCTCCCTGCCTGGTCTGTTGCTTTTTCTGCTCCCTGCCTGATCTGTTACTTTGTTCCCTGCTTCCTCCCCTGTCTGCCATGCACATAGGCTGCTTGTGTCACTTGTGGCATGTGTGCGGTGGGTTGGCCACCGCCATCAAGTGCAGACATTCAGAAGGTTAAATCGCGTTCAAAATGGCGGCACAATTTAAAATTAGTTTGTCCTAGTGCCGACCTTACACTTACAGATCTGGTCTCGGTGACTGGCAATCAGTCTAAGCCCGTAGCAGAACAGAAGTTCCATACGCAGAAACTTGTCTAAAAATTGCAGAACCTGGTTTAAGATGAACCTGGATCTATGTAGTATCAGATTTAGTCAATTTAGATCAAACTAACGCGTGGAATTTCTGTCCACTTCTCCTGTGCAGCCCCAGGGTTGGGAAAACCCAGGCACTGGCCCCAGCCCTAGGGCTGTTCTTTTCACTGCCCCCCCCTTTTTGTTTTCTCGCTGGTCTATCTTTTGCTCCCTAGTCCCTTGTCAGCCCCACTACCTCTCCAGCCAGTGCGCTCAACAAGTTGTTCCAGGTGCAACAACTTTTATGAACTTTTGCTGCTGCCAGAGCTGAGCACATAAGTCCTGGTAGTGGGGAAGGGCAAGAGCTATGGCGGTGTAGGTTCTCTGTGGGGGGAACCCCACTTCTCTCCACCCACAGTTCATGCCTTCCCCCCCACACTCCTTGTGGGTTGTGCCTGCTCTCCCTACCCCTCATGTGTTGCACATCGCCCCCTCACCCCACCCACAGGTTGTGTCTACCCCTCTTACCTCTCGCAGGTCGCACCTGCTCCTCCACCCCATCTGCAGGTTGTGCCTGCTCCCCCTACCCCTCGTGGGTCATGTCTGCTCCCCCAACCCACTCATGGGTCACACTTGTCCCCTACCCCACCCACAGATCGTGCCATCCCCCCATCTCCTGGCAGACTTCCAACCCCCTGGCTGGCCCTCCATATCTTGACTTACCTGATATTGGGTAGCCATTTTAAATCAAGTTAACCTACCCTTAATGCCCTTAAATGTCTGTATGTGGCTCTTTAGGTTAAAATGTAGCAGGAGAGGTATTTTGCTGTGTTGAGGTTAAATTTCTGCTGTGATGTGGCTGTGTTTTACCAAGAATTTGGTTCTTTTGATGAATTTATGTGTTTACTTTATCTCGCATCAGGAGATGTTTCCAAAGTGAAGTGTGTGTATATATGGCTGGGACATGACACGGGCAGAAAGGTTTTTTGTGTATGCTTTGAGGTAAAGATAGGTTAAAAGAACATGGTCTAATATACTAGAATCCTTGATCTATCATACTAGAATCATTGGACAGCTTGCATGGGCTTCAACAGAGCAGAGAAGAGCTTTTAAATTATGACGATGACAACAGTAGACGCAGTATATTTAAAGAAAAATAGCATTTTATAGGAAGCTTGATTTGTGTGTTCAACAGGCAGTAGCTTAGCCAGATTTATCATGGTTGGACACAGCTTGAAAAATAGTACTTTTGCACAGTTTTTAAGAACAGTAAAAGCTCTGTTATCCAGCATCCCCTGGGAATGGGGGATGCTGGTTTATCAAATATTCTGGTTAATCAAATGTGCACTGTGTGGTGCACTCCCTGGCATCAGTGCGCCAGGGGACAGGGAGGGGGGCCCCGCTCAGGCTTCTTTTTCCTTCACAGCCTGCTTTGCCTTGGGCCGTGGGCTGAAAAAGTGGTGAAGAAAAACTCAGCTTGCTGTAGCGAAATGGGAAGTCCCCTGGAAGTGGTGCTTCCTGTTTCACTTTTGCCGCATTGCTCAGATGCCGGTTAATAAAGTGCCGGTTAACACAGCTTTTACTGTATTTGTTTCGAAGTGGCTAGAGAATTGCCAAGAAGATGCTTAAGATGCTTGAAAATTTGCCCCAAAAAGTACTTTATCTGTTGACCATTATCTTTGTATATCCTGTAAAAAAAGCAAGTGTCCTTCAGCAAGCAGTATAATTTCAGCAGTATTGCACAGTGCTGTAGTGTACTCAGGTTCATGCCACTGGTTCATTGTAGCATGACATGCTATCAGAATCATGGAATATCAGACACCTATCCAGCCAAGACCTGGTTTTCTGTTGAAGTAAAATAACTGGTCCAATTAATTGTTCCCTTAAAGTTATATTTCTAAATAAAATACCATTAACAATTGAGAAATCATTAAGTTAACAGAAGTCCAGTATTTTTCCATACTCCATACCCAAAAGAATATCACAGTACATATCCTTAAATAGCTAAATAGCACCTTGACATTGATTAGTTGCATTTCTGTCATTAATGAGAGATAATGACTGGAATGGCACATGTCCAGGAAAAACAATCTACTATAAAGAGGTATTTACTTCACTCAGAGAATTTGAGCTGTGGTTAAAATATCAATATTTGTACAGGAAAGTATTTGGCACGGTGTGTGTCCGAAACACAAATAGAAACCTTATCTTGTATGTGTGCACTTAGGTATTTTCATTGCTCATCACAAAGTTATTTTAAAACAAGTAGCTATAGTTCTTAACCTGTTCAGCCTGTAATTATTAGATACACTTCTGTGGAAGAGGTTTAGGTAAATCTGTAAAAATATTGGGTAAGGGCTGTGCGGAATTTGGTTGCTTTTAATGGATTTGTAGTTAGTTGGTTACAGTAAAGCTAATATTTGGAGAAACCTTTGTCAACAGCACATTTGACTACTCATTGAATGTTATAGCAGAAGCTCTTCTGTACTTTGATTAAGGCTACATCAGTAATAGTGTACAGTCTGCTAAAGAGCCCATTTGTGGCCCCTGGCATACATTACACTTAAGATCTGATTAACTCAGTCACATGTTCATACAGGAAGATGCACAATAAAACAAGGAATAAACCACAAAGTTATTACACATATTTTATATAATAACTTTGTGGCTGCTTGCCATTGCAACGTACATAGAATATGTAGCCAGGCTGATCAGCTGATTGGGACCCCAACCACCAGGCACACCAGAGCCCTTGACTCCAATGCATTTCTGATGCTAGAGGCCCTGATTAGCTGACTGCTGCTTTGAACCTCAGTGGTGCACCAGAGCCCTTGATTCCAATATGCTCATCCTGGCTTGCTACTTGCTGGTGCAGGGGGAGCCCATAAACATGATAGGGCATCAGACTGTGGGATCCAATCCTTGATCCTGCAAACATGTCTCCTGCCATGTTTGTGTAGCTTGGCAGGAGGTGTGATTGTTGGAATTGGGGGAAGTAGGAAGCTGGGGGAAATAGTAGATATGCTGGAGGGTAGGGCTAGGATTCAGAGAAACCTAGATAGATTGAAAGATTGGGCTGAAAGAAATATCATGATGTTCAGTAAGGACAAGTGCAAAGTCCTGCACTTCCAATGAAACTATCCCATGCTAAGCAGCAGCCACAGAAAAAGAGCTTGGTGGTTACAGTGGACAGTAAGCTGAATATGAGCCAATAATGTGCCCTTGTTGCTAAGAAGGCTAACAGCATACTGGGCTGCATTGATAGGAGTGTTGCTAGCAGATCAAGGGAGGTGATTATTCCCCTCTATTCAGCACTGGTGAGGCCACAACTGGAGTACTGTGTCCAGTTTTGAACTCCCCAGGACAGAAAGGATGTGAACAAATTGGAGAGAGTCTAGAGTAGGGCAACAAAAATGATTAGGGGGCTGGAGCATGTGACTTCTGAGGAGAGGCTGAGGGAACTGGCTTATTTAGTCAGGAGAAGATCAGACTGAGGGGAGATTTAATAGCAGCCTTTAACTACCTGAAGGGTGGTTCCAAAGAGGATGGAGCTAGATTGTTCTCAGTGGTGGTAGATAACAAAACAAGGAGCAATGGGCTCAAGTTGCAGCAGGGGAAGTTTAGGTTAGATAATAGGAAAATCTCTCCCATGTGACGGGTAATAAAGCAATGGAACAGGTTACCCAGGAAGGTTGTGGACTCTCCATGCTCGGAGGTTTTTAAGACTCAGGTAGACAGCCTTGGGTGGGATGATATAGTTGGGGTAGAGGGTTGGATTAGATGACCTCCTGAGGTCCCTTCAAACCCTAATTTTCTATGATTCTGTGATCATGACCTTAATTGAACATCTGCCAGGGTCCCATGGGTGACATTGTCCATTTTGTTTTCTCACCTATTTAACAGTTAAGATTTCTCTTTTATTTGTGTCCCAAGTACAAAAGGACTACTTAAATATCGTCTCTTAATATGAAGTAGTGGTGTTCAACCTTTTTGACCAGGCAAGCTGACTTCCTTGACATTTTGGATTATATTGCATTTCCCCAAATGTTCCCAGTACCCAGAAACCTTTTCATAATAGAAAGCCCCCAGAGCCAAGCCAAGTGATTTTAAGGTATTTGTTATTTCAAGTCACTGCATGTTTGCTGTCTTTTAAAAGGTTGCTAAATACTTTTATAGAACTCTAATTTTGTCAGTAAGTACTTCAGCCTAGATACATGGGAGATTGCATAGTTTCTACTATCTGCTCTTGTATAGTAAAATGGTAACTTTTCATGTGTGCCTGAGTTCCAAATTGATCCTCTCTAAAGCTTTTTTTGGAAGGTGTATTAATAATGAAATATGGTATCTCAGGCACTAATTGAACAGGACTGTTGCATGTAAGAATTAAAGTCAATTTATTTGAACATCTTGTGTTGTACGGGTACAAATTGCTTGGCACATACACAAGGCTCCAGCTCCGTCTGAATGGTAAGAAATTATTCTGTACTAATTATTTTCATGCATTGTATGCATCTGACATTTAGTTGCAGAAATAAGAGTTTGTATTTTTTTTTTACCCCCTTTTGACTGCCTGACAGGTAGCTTTATTTCCATTAGCTCTTATTCACCTGCATTGTCTTTATGCCAACTTGTCATCTGCAATAAAAATGTGTTTCCATGACAGCTTTCATCTGAAACATTGCCATCAAGTTGCAGACAATAAGCAATGTAAACAATTGACACGGATGCCAATTTCTTTCAGTTTTTTAGTCTTTAAAAGAAAAGTGTTCCCTTGTCACCCTTGACTGATGCTGAGCTGAATTTTTTTCAGTAAATTCTCATGTGACCTTTGTGTTCTCCATGGAAACTATCATCCTAGTGACACTGTCATTCTGGAGCTGCTATTACAGCGTATCTGAATCTATATGCAAACAATTAAAAGATCCCTATAAATATAACAGTGACAATATTTTACAATCCAAAGAGATTTTAAGGTTTTTGGAGGTACTAAGTTAATGGTAGCTATGACACTAAATGAAATCTCTATTACAAAGAATCAATTAGCATTTGTTGAACTGAGACGTCAGCTGGCAATGGATTGATGCTGCTATAAGACTCACTATCAGCAGACTGACAAACTTTGTAATATGATATATGTTTGATTTTGCAAGATCTGTAGCAGTTAGCATGCTTGTATCGAAGAGCAGAATGGGAGCTCTGGGCATGATTGTTACCTGTCTGTATGGCTGAGGTGTTGCACCTCAGGTGCAAATAGTAGGCACCTGTCTGGTTGCACTGTTGCATAATAGCTGCTGCAAGATAAGCAAATTAAATGTGGATGCCACCAATAATTTGAGGCCAAATGCAAATTGAATTGTATCCAGGTGCAAGTACAAATCAGAAAGAATGCATGAAACAAATTAAAAAGCTATTTTTCTGCAGAAAAAAATAAACTTAATTTGGGAAACTCCTGTTTCCTGAAAAGCTCTGTCAGCTGAAACATATTCCTAACTGCATATGGGTGGTAAATTTGTGAGATGGTTAGAGCAGTGCCTTTCTGTACTGACTAAGAGTAAAATGAAGTATGAATGTAGTTTAACTGGGAGTGCAATATAACAGACCTTGTGATCTATAGAAAATATATTTATTCAAGACCCAAAGTAGGGCAAAGATTATTTCTCAGCATCTTGACTGCAGGCATTAATATTTAAAATGTTAAAGCCAAGAGGGCACATGATGCAGGAAGGATTTTGCACTACAAATCTGTTTAATCTAACAGATTAAACAGAATTGTTTATCTGTATATCAACAGAAGATATGCTGGCATTTACATTATTATGTGCTGGATAAACTCTGTAGCTGGGGTAGTTCCTGGCGTTAAAACACGGTAAACTGAAACCCTTAATCCATTATAGTTTTATATAACAGTAATTTGCCTTCAAAATATTACATTTCCATTGAACAGTCCTATGATTAATAATGAAGCTTCACACACATCTGCTGCAACAGGCTTATGTCTGAAGAGAAACTGAGGCATGCTCAGCAGAATTTGAGATGACAGCTGTTGGTAAACTTACTGGCTCATTGTTTTGCACCTTGGATTCATTGTATTGACATGTGTGAACATTTAAGCACAGCACAGTGTCAACAAAAACATGCCAGTTAAAATAATTTAGGGGCATACAGGTGCAGTGCCAAACATTTTCAGTTCTGTAGCAGCAGACTTACTCAAGAACACTTGATTTTCAAGTAAAGCTTATCTGCCGGTTGATGTGGCAATTGAATGTCCATCATTTCCACCTAGAGTTAGCAGGGCCATTACAGATTCTGTGGGCCTCAATAGTTTTTCCTAGAGTTCATTCTGTTGCCAATCATTAGTTGTTTTTTCTTTGTCATTATGGAGTACCTGCCTACTACTTGTTGGAGCTGTTGGGCTCTCATGGAGATATTCAGCTTCTCCTATGAGCACAATCATTGGAAAGAGATTATTTGTAATTAATTCACATCATTAAGTAAAGCTAGTTATGAGGGAAATTCTAAGCATTATCTGTCAGCTGTTTTTATGTGCTTAAAAAGCTACTGATGCTGTTCAACTTCAACTAGCCAGGTTAACACAGAAAAATAAGCGAGTGGTCTGAACAGCATATTTCATTTGAATACTTTTATTTAATTTATCTATCAAAACTCCTTAAGTTTCAAGCCAAGTTAGGGTAGTTTGCAGTAAACTTTTCTAGTACAAACCTCCATTTCTTAATTGTACATGAGAAGTCTGAACTTTAAGTGCTGTGCTAACTGGGTGTGTATAAACAAACCAGCTTGTAGTTTATATTTGTAATATTTTCCTACCATTTTGAAGACTACATTTGACTTCCCTGCTATGATGGTTTTGTATGAACACCTAGAAGGAGACAGGTATTTGAAACCAATGTCAAGAGGCAGTTGCTCTGGTGTAGGACATTGTTATGCTTTCTGAGGATCTCGGGAGAGAAGCAGACTTTATTTTCTAGGAGGTGATGTTACTCTGTGCAAAACCCATTAAGAGGTGGGACTTTGAGCTTCTGGATATGGAGTGTCTGTTCAACTGGCTTACTGGTTCGTAAATGAAGAAGTAATAAAACTGTCACAGCATCATGGGTTTTATTGGTCATGTCAGTCAACCTAAGGATAGATATCAACACATCATTAGTTACAAGATTATGCCTCAAAATAGAGCTGTGCATGACATTGTAGCTACCACTGTAGGGTATCAGCAGTTTTTCAAAAAGGGGAAAGACGTGAAAACAGTACATGCCATATGGATAAAAGCTGAAGCATTTTACCTTGGAAAACTGTGTGATGTATGTGCATTGAACTGTGCTCTTGTATTTCAAAGAGGAAGGCCTTTGACAAACAAGGTCTGTATACCAAAACCATTTTAATTAAGGTCATGCTGAAGCAAGAAAAGGAAAGGCTGTGTAGAATTCTCAACTTTTTGTCTATCCATAAACTTTGAAGCAGGAAAAGATACATTAGGTAAGGGGTTCCCAAACTATGGTATGCATGCCTCTGGGGATGCACAAGATACCTTTGGGGAGTACACAGAAGAAATTATGTATTGATGAATTTTTCATTGTAATAATAGCATTTAAGGGGTTAAATACATATGCTGGTAGGGGCATGTGGGCAGCTGGTAAATATGGAAGGGGGTATGCAAAAAGAAAAAGTTTGGGAATCTCTGCATGAGGTCACCTAACCCATTCTCCTGCCAGTTCAGAAAAACACAGTATTGTATCACTGAATGCCTTGTCCAGTGCAGTTGTAAATGAGCTGTGTGTGTTTTGTCAAAATGTTGCTTTTTAGAGGGGATATGAGGTTTTTTTTAACATTTTAAGCATTTCGACTTTTAGAATCAGCTTTTACGTAGTAGTGGGAAATAATAGGAAGACTTTCTGAAATGAGAGAAATGGAAAGCATTAATGTAGGAAGTTAGCTATCATTAGGCCACAACAAATTGGACAAAAATATGAAATGCCGCATGGCAACAAAAATAAGTAATGCTATAAAGGGCAATATCAATGTAATCTTTGATATGCTGTATAAAGAAAACCATTTAACATGGTGTACTTTAATCTTTTTTTTCCCCATTTGAGTTGATGTCTAAAGCTTTATCCTCTTCATTTCCTTTTTCAAAGTCTATGGTTAGGCAAAGCATAACTCTTTCATCTTGTTCATAGATTTAAGGATCTATAAAGCAAGTTTGTCTTTTATAGAAGTTCATTTTATGATAAATTAAGATAAGAAATAGGTAATTAGTATGCTAGTGGGTGGCTATGCATTGTTAGGGTGAGCAGATAATTAGGACTCACTGAATCTTGTATAGATCTGTTTGGGCTATACAAAAATTATGCCCAAAGCAATACACTGGTTCTACCAAATGGACTAGTAGCTAAATAGTAAGTCACGTTAGATAGCAAGGATATTTTTTCTGGCTGTCACTTGGTGGAAGTCTTGAATCTATGAAGGAGTCTCCAACAGGGACTTTGGTCAAGGGAGAGGTACAGGTTTCATAGTTTCATAGTTGTTAGGGTTGGAAGAGACCTCAGCAGATCATCAAGTCCAACCCCCTGCCATGGGCAGGAAAGGATGCTGGGGTCAAACGACCCTGGCAAGGTGTCTGTCTAGCCTCCTTTTAAAGACCCCCTAGGGTAGGAGTGAGCACCACTCCCCTTGGAAGTTGGTTCCAGATCCTAGCTGCCATGACTGTGAAGGTGCTTTTGTAGTGGGGGCGTTTCGTTTAAGGTAAGGACCTGCTGAGTAAGAAGGTAACTGATAATATAGGAGAAGGAAATCATGTTGGGACAACCTGAAGCAGAAACTGAGACAAAAAAATGTACATCAGTTTGTTTATTTTGTCTTGATGTATATATCTCTTTTGCCAGTTAAAGGAAAAGTACAGTAAAAGCTTTGTTATCTGGCATGAGTGGGGTAAGGGGGTGCCATTTATCTAAAAATTCCAGGTATCTGGGTTTCCATGTGGTTGCAGCAGCAGTGGCAGCGTAGGGTGGTGGATGGTGGTGGCAACTGCCGCTGCATGCAAACTCCTCCCCCCACCCATGTCCGGCCATCCGGATGGCACCTGTGCAGCCCACAGAGGGGAACCACTGCCCTCACCCCCCACCCCACAGGCCCTGCTCAAGAAATACTTGATGTGCCAGAAATTCCAGTTAATGGAGTATTCTGGTTAGTAAAATGCCAGTTAACAACTTTTGCTGTAATTTTATTTAGAAACCCTTATAAAAACTTTGCTTGATTCAGTATTGTACTCCTGGAAAGAAAAATTGTAAGCAAGGTGCCAACAAAAGAGGAAGCTCTGGGAAAGTGCCATGCTTAAGTTATTGTGTAGTGTGGCAAGTAATCCTGAGTTCTTAGAAAAAATGAGTCTCATGGTCCTATCATACTTACTCAAATCCAATAAAAGTTTGTTGTCCTTCCTCCCCCCCCACCCCCGGTAATTAACATGGGTGGGAAAAAAATCTCATCTTGGATTTGAGGACAAGTCCAGGGGCAGGCAACTTCTACAGCCTCTACGAAGGATCAGGGGCAGAGTCCCAGCTGCTCGCTCCCCTCCAGTTGCCTCTCCCCTACTGCCTGCTACCGCTTCTTACCTCTCTTCTCCCACAACCGTTGCTTACCCTCTGTCCCTGCTCCAGCCCAGGGCACAGAGCTCATACTTGTTCCAGCCCTTGCCCAGCCATACATCAGTGTTGGTGGGGTTGGGGCCAGGGCTGCTGCAGCTGCTGCTGCTTGGCTGAGCAAGAGCTGGTACAGCCATGTGCTCTGTGCTTGTGCTGGAGCATAGTCAGAGCTGGGGCCAGAGGATAAGAGGTGAGGGACAGTTCCAGGGAGTGTGGGCAAGGGGCACAAGGGCATGGGGGGGGGCACAAATGGGGAGGGAAAGCAAGTGCTAGTAAGGGTAGACACTGTGGAAAGACAGGCATCAGGATGCCTAGCCAGGCAGGTGGCAGGGCAAGGTACAAGGGGCAAGCCACTTGATTTTTCCCTCCAAAACTAGATTCCCTACCACTGCTTGCCCTACTGCAGTGGGAGGATCATGATGAATTGAAGAGGATTGTCCAAAATTTGATTCTGTACATGGAACAATGCCACCGCATTGGTTGGGTTGTTTTAAATTCAGAGTAGTCTTAGATTCAGGTAAATATGGCGTATCTGTGGAGGGTAATAGTCTGTGCCCAAAAACATAGTCAGAGAGGCCAAGGGAAGATGTGGCTACAGTCCACTGTATCCAAAGGAGATGTTAAAGCACCATCACTCAGTCATAAGAAAATAAGTACTGCTATTTACTGGATTTGTCCATAAGTCCATCTAGGCCAGTGGCCCACTCACAGGGGGAGAATGAATTGCTTCTTGTCTCTTGCTTCTTAAAAATTTTCTGCCTCTTATTCTTTCGCCTCTCCAACTTCCAGCCTTCCTAGGTTTCAGAAATTCTGGTTTAGTGGTTGCACCCTTTTCAACTGTGTCAAATTACTACCAATGGACCTTTCATCCACAAATTTGTCTAATCCCTTTTAGAACTGGGGCAAACGATCAGCTTCCACCTCCTGTAGCAGTGTGTTCCATGAGTTATTTATACACTGTGTAAAAAATTTAAAAAAAAAATCCTTTTGTTGTTTTTAGATCTATTACCTAATAGTTACATTTTACGTACATTTTATGTCCCCAGGGAAGCCAAGCAGGTCCCCTGGCAGCTGTAGCAGTGCCAGCAGCAACCCTGTCCGGAAGCTGTGTGCTGGCAAGGTCAGACCCTTCCACACACCTGGGTGGGAGAGAAGTATGTAGGCTTGGTGGGGTACAATTAATTGGTGGGTGCCCACAGGCCAGATGGAATTTCCTGACTGGCCAGATATGGCCTGTGGGCTGGATTTTTCCCACCCCTGCCATAGGGTGTAAGCAAGTGTTCATTGCACCTAGTTTAAGTTTAGGTGACTTGCTTTAAGCCTCCTAAACCTAAACAGGGAGTGGCCCATTCAATCATTTATCATTGGTGGCAGTGGTATGGGCAGCCTGAGGGTAGGTAACTCAGGGAAGGGAGGGGGGCTGACAGGACTGCAGAGAGGTTTGGTTGGTCCATGGTGGAGGTAGGTTGCCCAGTCCAGAAGAGGATAGCTGTGCAGGTTAAAATAGCCCAGTCAGGGTTGGTGGGTGTGTGGGAGGGGGGAGGCTGGCACAGA
>NW_005842472.1:31442-63695 GCF_000455745.1 Alligator sinensis | reverse complement strand
AGGAATGGTACAGTCTTAGGGCTGGGGCAATTGGCTGGGATTTCCTAGTCCTGGGGCTGTCCTGTGAACACATGTAGGCATTCACTAGATTGGGTAAACCCATTTTAGATCAGGTTAAACAGGTTGGTCTAAAGTTAGTGAATTAATTTTCAATCGGGTGCACCATTTTTGGGGCAATTTAAACCCTGTGAATGCTTGAACTCCCACCCATTTAAATTGACATAACCATGGTCTATTATGGTTTATTTGGTCTAAATGTAATGCTTGAAGGTACCCATAGTATCTAGTATCTCTTAATTCTGACAGTTCCCACTAACAAATCTATGCCATGTGATAAGCATGATGATTGGGCACTTTTTAATTAGAGCGGCTCAGTAATTAAAGCACCCTCCCCTATGCCTTCTGGAGAATGTGTGAAAATGCCCAAAGTTTGCATATCTTTCTACCTCTAATTGAACCTAAATATTCCAACTATTTGAGTCCCTCTGACATAATTCACTCGGAGACGTTGAGAAAAAGAGAGTAGGATTCTCTGTCATACACAAATGTTCATTTTAAATTCTTTACTTGAAGTACTTCCTACTCAGAACCAACAGTGATCCCATTGAGGTCTTAATGGCATGTGGATTGACATAACTTAAAAGGAAATGCTGAAAGAATAAGGACTGTTTAGTCTGAGAAGCGAAGACTGAGGTGAGGAATTGCTAAGTCTTCTACAGTACCTGAAGGACAATTTAGAGAGGATGACGATGGGCTTTTCTCTGTGGCTGTAGGGGACAGGATTAGGAGTAATGGCCTCAAAATGCATCAGGGGAAATTTAGCTTGAAGATAAAGAGGAACTTCCTAATTTTGAGGGTGGTCAAGCATTGAAACAGACTGCTTACAGAAGTAGTGGAATCTCCATCCCTGGAAGTTTTCAAGAGCAGGTTAGACAGATAATTGAGTAAGGGATGATCCTGCCTAAAGCAGGGGGATGGAGTAGGTGACCTCATGTGAGGTCCCATACAGCTGTTCTTTCCTGTGACCCTGTGATTATGCTTTGCCATAAACTCCTCAAGTTTCTTACCAAATATGATCAAAAGAGGTTGTTTTTTTTTAACTATAAAGTTGTGATGCAGCTCTATTTGGTGAAAAATATACTGACCATCACGTATCTCAGAATACAAATCAGTTTGGTTGTGACGCATTTGAAACTGTTATATAATTTCTTTATCTGTGATTTCACTTGACTAAACAGGATGTGTAGCAGTATCATTCTCTGCTGAATAAGGAAGCTTTTAGTTCTCTAATTACTGTATTCTGTGCAAGTAACATGTCTAGTTAATTGGGACTAAAATCCATCAGCCTGGAGAGTTTCATTACCCAGCAGTCCCTCCCAGCAAGGGAGAGCTTTCCCAGAGCTGTGCACCAGCTACTCAGAGATTGCTGATGAAGGTGTTTGAAATTAAAGCCAGTGTTTCCTCTTGCCAAATCATTAGGAACTCCCTAAATTTAAGAGCTCATGTAATGTTATTTTTCTTAATATATTCTGCTACAACTGCTTTTCTGTCCACCAGATGGGCTCTGTATCCAAGCAAATGTGAACGAATGAGTTTTGACTCTGTCTTTATGAGCTCTGCTTAACCGTTTTTTGTTCACACAAGTGAGAGAGAGAGGCTGGTAGTTCATAAAAAATAGGTGCTAGTAAGAAAATGGCTGTAGTTTATTTTAACAAACCACAGTTTTGATTCTGCAGGAGGAATGGTAATAGTCCTTGCAGTACTTAAAAAATACCTGAGGAACACAAAGGTCAATAGTGTACTGTAATTGCAATGAGGCTCAGTTCACTTACTGCCATTTTCCTTTGAATGGTGTATCTCTATTAAGAGATCATTTCTGCTTCCGATGACTCCAAATAGAAGGCTTTCTTTTGTTACAAAAGGATTAGTGTGAGCTTACATGCCCAGAGTTCTTTGATGCTGTCATTTGAGAGTATTTTGTAATTGCACTTTTTGGCATTGCTGTCCACCTGGAGATATTGTAGAATAGGGAACACTCCTGTAAAACAATATCCTGAATAGGCAGCCAACTCATTTGCTTCATCTTCAGAGGGACTAGTGGAGATTTAACTATTTCAAGTAGGTGTTTTTGCTTTGCCATCAAGATAGATACATAGATATAATGTGTGCGTATTTTTTATTAAAGAGATTGAGAGCTGGTAACTGTCTTCATAGCCATGACAAGTAACCCCAACTTTTATCTGTTAAAATGAGCCCTGCCTATGACCCTGCGCTAATTTTCTATTTTTACCCTGTTCAGGAAAATAAAAGTCTTACTGCAGTAACAACTGAATAAAAACAGTAATGTTAAGACTTAGATAAAAGTTCTTGTGGAGATGCTGTGATTCTCTTGGAAGAAGTATATCAAAGT
The DNA here is from genome assembly GCF_000455745.1 of Alligator sinensis. NCBI lineage: Eukaryota > Metazoa > Chordata > Crocodylia > Alligatoridae > Alligator > Alligator sinensis. The sequence goes on along the minus strand of NW_005842472.1, from coordinate 61,285 downwards.
TATCACTGAACTGAGTAGTAGCATTTACTTGTATAGTATCTTAAATGTATAAAATAATGTGTGTAAGCATGAAAAGAAAACAGTATGTAATGTACACTATGCCTACTAAAAATGCAAAGTTAAAAATAAGGTTTCCTGCCAAAAACCAATTTCTTAAAAGCTTCTATCAACTCCTTTGAAAGGAAACCATAGTGTTAAAACCATTCTTACTTATTTGTGGTCTTTATGAATCCTTTGCAACAGAATTGCTCTATTGTTTTACTTTAGTTAAAAAACAAGTAAAAACTAAGACCTGCCATTTTCATAGGGGGTACCTTGAGTTAAAAAGGCTGAGAACCAATTTGTTAGTCTCTTAGGGTATTTCTGTGCCACAAACCTTGCCAAAAAGGCTCTCAGATGTGCCATGCTGTTTAGGGCAGTCTCTCTTGTGAACCCAGAAGCATTATCGCTATGTTTTCATTGCACTGGGGATAGGGTAATTGTCACTGCTGAGTGATAGTGCCAGTTAGCCTGATTGCAGTATCCCTTCAATGTGACTGGTTCCTGGCCAGCTGTTCATGTAACTTTTACTACAGGCAGCAGATGAGGCTTATAAGTGACCTCACGATGTCTTTTAATATCAGGTAAAAATTTGGAAGAAGCGTATCTGTGTGACCGAATGCCAGTTCAACAATCAATATTGTGAACATTTGGAAATATAATCATGGTAGAATTGGAGTGATGCTGTAGCTGTAATGGTCTAGGAATTGTGCGAGAAGCAAAGGTTTTTGCGGGTGATATATTTCATTGGAACAACTACATGTCTGGGATGAACTTACACAAGTTTTTGAATGTGAAGCATTCTTTATCAGGTCCAAATCTGACCTGTGGGACCATTGGATCATCCAGCTCAGACTTGGGGCTTCAGTAGCAGGCTGTCTCCCAGTCCTGTGTGCCTGAAGTCAGAAGATGCTGGCTCTATACTACACTGTTTTCATACTTCCTGTACGAAATGGCAAATGTTCATATTTTTGATCCAGTATTACATTTTTATGGCTTATGTTCCATGCATTTACTAAGAATAGAGTACTGAAGAAGAAAATGTTTTAATAATGGAAAACTGTTATTATAAAAGAACATACAACGGTTTATGCTCAGTTTATTCTTTTTATGGTTTGGATTATGCTATTTAAATGTATATTAGTATGAATTAATTAAAATCATCCAGTGATCTGTGAGTTAATGATCAAGTGTATGTAATTGAACACTTGTCTTTGTTGATGTGTCCCTGAAAAGACAGTATGAAAAAAATAGAGTATGACTTTTGTGACTACTTCTTAAGCCTATACAGAAAATAAATCCAAAGACACGAAGTAGATAAAAAATTAGTCTAGCTCATATTCATAGTAAGTAACTCTTTAGGAGACTCCATTTATGGAATAAGTTTTGTAGTTGGATCAAATTTATGGTCTAAAGGGACCGTGACTTCCTTTATATCACAGACCATTATTTCACCCAGTTTTTCCAGTATTGAGCCCAGTAACTTTCCCAACTATTTCAGTCCTCAAAGAACTAACCTGCATGCTTGGGACCAGAATAGAAGCAGATACCACCAGTACTTGAGGCCTGTTCAGTAAAATATTGATGTTAGTACTTATGCCCCGTGTCACAGAAAAAAGTGCAAAAACAGAGTAACAAATTACCTTTGTATGATGTTAAAGCATTGCTCTACCTTATTCAGCATCTTGCCTCCAGCTGGGGCCAGTCTCTGAGAGAAAATTGTGTGTTTTGGGGGCAGAGGGGGGAATCTGACCAGCTGTAGATGACCATTTGAAGCCCAGATTTTAAGCATGAGATTTTATTATAGTCATTGTCTTAATACTAACATAGAGTGCTTACCATAAATTTATAATGCTGGTTATTTAAAGATAAAAATCTTTTCAGTGGAGCTGGTTCAGCCTGTGCGTTAGACAAATTTGTAGCAAACTGTAGCAAATGTTCATTATGGCTAAGTACCAAAATTTGGGGCCTTAGGGGTTGGTTAAATTGTTTCAGAATGGCTGCCCAATATCAGGTAAATCAGGATGGGGGTGCTAGCCAGGGGTTGGGGGTCCAACAGGCTGGAGGGGTTTGGAAATCTGCCAGGGGATGTGCGACCTGCCAGGGCGGAGGGGAGCAGGCACGACCTATTGGTGGAGTGCAGGGAGGTACGCGCAACCCATGGGTGGGTGGGGGGAGCCCCACAGTGAACCTACGCCCCCATACCTCCTGCCACCAGAACTTGCTTGCTCAACTCTGGCAGCGGCAAGTGCTAATAAAAGTGGGTGCACCTGGAGTGGCTCGTGGGATGGGGATTGACAGTGCTGGTTTGGGTGGGTGGGGAGCAGGAGCCAGGGGGCAAAAAATAGACCGGTGTGGGGGAAAGAGGGAGTTAAAAGAGGAGCCCCAGGACTAGGGCCAGTGGTTTGGTTTTCCCAGCCCCAGGGCTGCGCAGGGTATGGGCGCCTGGTGCCTCCTGAGTCTGGGTGGGGCACCCACAGAAGCCAGCGGCAGCATTGGGAATGGGGCTGATGAGCATGCACAGAAGCCTCCGGCAGTGTTAGCCGTGGGGATGGCCCTGTCAGGGGGGGCACGTGCCCCGCCATGCCCCTCCCACCAGTCACCTATGGCATGGGGGTAGTGGACAGAAGTTCCACACACTGATTTGACCTAAATCAAATGAGTCTGATATTACATTGATCCAGGTTTATCTTAAACTGGGTTCTGCACTTTTTAGATCAGTTTGTGTGCGTGGAACTTCTGTTCAGTTACAGGCATAGACTGGGTCTGTAACTGGACGGTCAGCACCAGAATAAGCTAAATTTAAATTGGACAGCCATTTTGAACCCAATTTAATCTCTCTCATGTCTATACTTAGCCTCAGTGAAAGGACTCGACTACTTGAGACCGTCTTTGGCAAGAGGAATGCTGAATTGTACTTGTAGGCTGTTGACATGAGATGAGAAATCAAAGGAGGAGTAAATGTGTTGTCCTTGGTACCGTTTGTTTTGAAGATATACAATGAGGCTGCATCTTAACTGGAGAAGTCTACATTTCATTTTGAAATAGTCAATTTGAGATGGCTATCTAAAGATAAAATCCTAGAGATAGTGAGGTAATGGACTTTTTACCTTGATTTAGCTAGCTGATGGCAACCCTGCCCTGAATCTCAGCTAACTACATTGAAATAAAAAACTACAGTGACATGTCTCCATTAGGATTTTACTTGTTAGCTTGCTAAACCAAAAGCTGTGAGGAGAGATTCAAATCCTGTTTCATAGATGAGCTGTTAGAGTGTACAGTATGCAGGCTTTGCAGAAATCTCTAATGGGATGCTCAAGCCTTGTACTCAGAAATGGCTGTTTCTCTTTGTTTTCTTCATGAGAGGGTCATGCTACAACTATTTCTGTTCACCCATACAGTATGGAACCAGCACATGTCCCCTGCTTATTATCTAGGCTTATTCGTCTGCACTCTACCTGTCAGTGCATTGTGTAGTCTTTCTCTTTCCGTTTTAGCTCTCTCCTTTGTATCTAGCTGTTTTGCACTACAAGAGAGTTTTCCTGTTGGACTTATAGGAGACTCTGTAGCTCACCCATATATTTTAAGGAGGCCTGTGATTATTGTGCATTCAAGATTGCAGATGGTTGGCATGAGAACCTGTGCCGGTTATCTGCTTCACTTTCTCTTTATTTAGAAGCTCCCTTGAGATCTGTGAATGATATCCAGCTTAAAGGAAATGCACATACATTCATGAGCTCAAGTAATAGGGAAAAGAACAAATATCCTATGAAAAATAACATTTACCTATCTTTGTTTTGAAGTCGTGATTACTTAAAAAAAATATTAGGGGCTGATCAAAATCAGCTTAATTCTGGCTTTACTTTCTCTATGCTGCAACATGGTTTTTCCCCCCATTCATTCTTTTAAAATGCTGTCCCAGACATACTGTGAAGAAGAAGGGTTGCTCATGTAGAAAATATGTTGAAATGCAAACCTGGACATAGTCAGAAGGAGTTACTGGACTCATTTTTACCCAGGGTTTCAACTCATTGTAAGCAATGAACACCTGGGCTCCTAGCCAGCTGGCCAGACCTATATCATCTCTGTGTCTTAGCAAAAGCAGATGGTGTAGTTGCACCTCTTTTTTTGGAACTATTAGTCATGTAATTTAAGGCACTGAAGGCATTTACCCAAACCTTGGTTGATGGTTTCTTTTATGAAAGTTCATAATGCTTGTGAATGAACGGTTAGACTGATTTTTCTGATGGAGAGGATTCAGGTAGTGACAGACACAAATGTAGTCAATCGAAATCAATCACAGTGATAATCAAGTATGAGACTATCCATTTAATGCAAATGAAGCTTTGAAGTGTGCAGTGTCAACTTTAGTCTTTTTTTCTAATATTTTAATCAAATTAAGTGGACCAAAGTAGATGCTATTTAGTTAGCACAAGTGTTTTTTACAGATGGAAACAAAAGGACAGTTTTAAGATTAAAGATGAAGTTGGACTTGGATCTGTTTGGTTTTGATTGTACCACAGACTTGAATGTGATCTCCATTGATTTTCTTTATCTGTATGGTTAGGGTGACCAATATGTCCCACATTGGCTGGAACAATCCCAGATTTTGGAGGCTGCCTCAGTGCCCTGTTGGAGAAAATAGAAACAAAAGTCCTGGGTTGGTGGGTGCTCACCCACATGTGCCTGGCTCTGAGTCAGGAGCTGGGCACATACAGGTAGGTTTGGGCTAATCCAGGATTTTTGCTTCTATTTTCTCTAGGGAGCCCAGCCATTGGGCTGCTCCCTGGTCTGGACTCTACTGGGAAGACCACTCTGTTCGCAGCCCATCAGAGTGGGGGAGAGAAGGAGCTTTGGGGTTGTTGCCCAGCCCTGCTCTTGAGAGCTGTGAGGTCAGGAGTTTGTGCGTGCGTGCGTGCGTGCTTGTGTCTCCTTGGCCCTGTCCTGCTCTTGGGAGCTGTAGGGTGTGGGGGGGCATGTGCGCACATGACACATGCTGTCCTGTCAGGCCCTGCCCCCTAGTGTCTCCCCTACCACATCCCAAATTTCCATCACATTATTATGGTTACCCTATGTATGGTAGATGGGAACTTCATGCGGAGTGTCATTTCTACTTATTTAAGTTTTTATGTGTCCTACCCACTCTATATTGTAATCTTATCTCTTCTCCAGCTTGGTTGAGCAAAGTTTGTGCTCAAAGCAAAGTTTTCCAATGCAAAGTAACTCACACTTCCTGGAAATTTAAAACATATAGTATAAAACTTCTCTACACATTACAGTAATCTGTTTGTATAGTCCTGTGAGATCAGAGTGAATCAGTGTAAGTCAAAGCTCAGCCAGGCTGTGGACTGCTCAGTGTGGCTGGAGTGTCTACAGATACAATCCATAAGATTCTAAAAAAAATAAACTGGGTATTTTACAAATGGTAGTTTTTGTCAGTGTTTAATTTGACCAAATTAATATGAGTGGATTCTTCATAGACAGCATAGCAGACAGATCACCGCCTTTCCTCTCCAGTTCTTCCAGCCTCCCCCACAAAAACGAACCATTTGCAGAGCCCATCTTAGAAAACTTCAGCCCAAATGCTCATTTTAGTCAAAAAAAAAAAGGAAAGTCAGAAACATTTTAGTCCTACAGGTAGATATTACTACCAGTTCTGGCTCTAAGATGAAGTGCACAGTATGTCATTGAATTAGGTTTCTTAACTGAGTTATAGAACTTTTTCCCTGCTTCCCAGTCCATAACCTGTGCATAATGATGTATGATCCAACATGACCTTGTGAGGGTTTAACAGTGTGAATGATAGTCTATTCTAATCAACTCTGTAATATTATGTTCTGATAATGTTGTCATATGGTATGAATTCAGGTTAGAAGGCTGCCATACAGTTTGGGAAAAAAAAACAAGTTTTTTGTATACCCAGTTTAGGCCCTCAAACCCAAATTGAGTGCCTGGAAATTTGTATCTCTGGCCTGCTTGTTTATTTTCATATGTGGGAATCTATATCTAATGTAAATAAATATATTCACCCTCTTAGCCACAGTTTTCCTAAGAAAATTGGGATCAGATCAGAGCCTACAAGGTCACATCATCAAGGTCTGAACCATTCCCAGGACTGGTTTCTTTTGTTTCTTTTCTAGCAGCAAATAACTAAAAAGTTGCTTCTGACTTTTAAACTGCACTTTGGTTACTTCTGAAGCCAATTACTAGAGCTGGTTCGAAAATTTTCTGTCCAAATTGAAATGTTTAATGAAATTGGGTTAATTTTCCCCAAAAGTTTTACATTGGAGCGAGAAAGAGGATGAGGATAACATTCTGATAGTTTTGAAGCATCCTGTTTTGACATTTTTATACAAAAACACTTTTACATGAAAAAGTGTACTCAGGCTTTTTAGATTACTTCATTTTTATTTTGCATTTCATAATATAATTTTCTATATATGCAAAATGAAATTAAAACTAAAAATGAAACATTGGTAGGCAGTAATAGTAGGTATATCGGTCTCGTAAGGCTGTAGAATTGTACTGAGATGCAGGCATTAGGGCTATGGACAGACATTACACACAAACCAGTTTAAGTGATCAGAAGCTTGTTTAAACCTGTAACAGAACAAATGTTCAGTGCAAATCAACCAGTTTGAAAATGGCTGAAACTGGTTTGAGATAAACTTGGTTGAATGTAGTATCAGACTTAACTGATTTGGGTCAAACTGGTTTATGCAATGTCTGTCCCAGACCTCTTGCTGGTTTAAGTTAAATCAGACTCCCCCAGAATCCTGGCATGCTCTCTGTGCTGGGCAGGGCTCTCTGCTCCACAGCAGGGCTGGCCCCCTCCCCTCTGTTCTCTGGCTGGAGCTCGGCACAGACTTGCAGGCACCAATTTCACTGGGACAGGCGGACAGAACAGTGACTGCTTAGGGCTTTTGGAGCTAATCAGCAGGTCTGGTAAGCTGTTTAAGAAGTTTGAAGGAATCAGAAAAGAGGCTATTGTTTTGCTAATTGGGTGATAAAGACTGTTACAAGCCCCCCCCCCCCCTAACCCTCCCCAAGCTAGCTTGCTTGCCTGTCAGTTGGCTGCAGACAGTATAACAAAAAAGCTCCATATCATCAACAGATGCATGCACTGCCCCCCATGCCCCTTGCCTCAGAGTGCTAGCCTGGCAACACTCTTGCCCCTTGAGCAGCCAGCGGGGAAAAGCCTGGGACAGTGCAAGTAGACCTTCCTAATGAGAGGGTCCCACTGGGCCCTGGTCATGCCCTCCTCTGATCAGCTCCCTGCACAAGGGAAGGCAGGGCTGCTCTGGCACCCCCTGGCTTCTAGCCTGAGCCACTTCAAGGCAGTCCAGAGAGAATGTCTGTCCAGTTTTAAACCAGTTCAGCCTAGTCAGGTTAGAGTAACCTGCAAAGATTGAATCAATTCAGGTTCAGGCTTTTTGAATAGGCCTCAGCTCACTGAACATCTGTGAATGTGGCTGTAGAGCTAGAGTGACCATATGGGACAATGTAAAATCCAGGACACAGTGCCCCTCGGTGCCTCTCAAGTCAGCAGTGCTGCTGCAGGCAGGCAATGCTGTGAGGCAGTGCGGTGTGGTTCTGATATTACTATTTAGGCAGCTGTGGGAATCATAGAATTATAGAAAATAATTAGGGTTGGAAGAAATCTCAGGTCATCTAGTCCAACCCCCGGCTCAAAGCAGGACCATCCCAGGTAGATCATTCCAACCAGGGCTTTGTCAAGTAACCTCTTCCAGTGTTTCATCACCCCCCCCCCACCTCCTAGTTAGAAAGTTTTTTCTAACATCCAGCTGAAACCTCCCTTGCTGCAACTTAAAACCGTTGCTATTTGTTTTGTCACGTCCCCACTGAGAACAGTCTATCTCCATCCTCTTTGGAACCACCCTTCAGGTATTTAAAGGCTTTTATCAAATCCCCCTCCGTCTTCTCTTCTGCAGACTAAGTAAGCCCAGTTCCCTCAGCCTCTCCTCAGAAGTCATGTGCCCCAGCCCCCAAACCATTTTTGTTACCCTCCTCTGGACTTTCTCCAATTTCTCCAAATCCTTTCTATAGTAGGGGACCCAAAATTGGAATGTATCGTCACCCTATGTAGAGCCCAGTTCTTCAGTGACAGTCCTTTCTGCACTTACCACATTTGAAGTTCATATCACAAAATCCTGAATATGATGCAGGATTCTTCCTGAGTTTCTTCTGTCCTCTGCAAGTTGGGCTCTTTCCTCAAAAAATGAAACAATTACATTGAAAAAACTGAGTTATGTTTAATCCTAAAACAATTTTGTGCAAAACTTTTCTACTGAAGAATTTTGAATTTTTTTCCCAAAATTTTCAAATGTCATTCTGACTTGAAAATGAGCCACGTTTTGCAACACTGAAATCTGTTGAAAAAGGGAATGACTATTTCTTATATATATATATTTTGGCATGCCGGTGGAATAAAATATAAAAACAAAAGCTGCTTAAACACTAACCCAGTTTAGCCTGGCTTGCTAAATACCTGTACAAATTGAAAGGGTTTCTGAAAGATGTCCAAGCTTCAGCTTCAGTGGGCCTCATGGGTGACAGGGAGTTCTAAAACCGGAGAGGGACTACCAGGTTCTCCACACAGTTCCGCTAATTACCCATCTTAAATGGTTTCTTTTTGTTTAAATATGGTTAGCCACTATGTCTTTCCTCTGCAAATGTAAGCATCTCAGTTGCTATGATTTGGGTATTTGACATTAAAACCTACTATTCCAGAACTAAGATTGTTGCCTCTCAGAGCTATATTTTATCCTTAGCACAACTGTGCTATTCTTCCAGCTGAACTGATTTATAAATATAAAGGTTAACTGTGAACTATTTTTCAGAAGATCATTGAAAATAGTGCTTTGAAAATTGCATTTTTCAGAAATGCCTTTAAAAAAAAACCCAGCATTAAAGAAATTCATACTAAATTAAATCACATGTAAGTGTTTGTTTTCAGCATAACTTTTCTTGGCAGTGATTAGCCAGTTAATTGGAAGTATCTGTAGTTTTGTGTGCACATCCAAATATGTTAGAATTTTAGTTTATGCTGCTCAAGTAATGGGAAAGCAGGAGGTATACACTCGGTGGACTTCAGAAACTGGTTCTAGGCTTAATTTTACCATGTGATAAACTGGTATGGAAAGAATGCAGTTGTTGAGGATTCTTAGGATTAGAAACCTTGTGCAAATCGCACTCTCGGGTTGTTTTTGGGTGGAGCAAGCAGTTTCATCTTCAGCTTTGTGCTGACTGGTGAAAAAGGCACTAAAGCAGGGACCCCATCTGTAAAATGGCAGAGTTAACCCTGGTCAGATCTGTGGGTGCAGTTTATATACTTTCACTATATAGTTACTTACATTTTCTGCTCTGGCACACAGACTGTGTTGCATGATATCTTACTTCTTCCATAGTTCACACTAAAAATGGAAAGGCTTTTAAAGTTCCTAGTGTTTTATAATCCCTAAAGAGTCATCTGGTTTATAACCCACTTCTAAGCCTATGTTGGTTAAGAATTTTTTGTTAAAAACTCAGCACTCCTGATGGCACATCTCTGAAAAACATGCAAGTCAAAGGAATAGTGTAACAGATTCAGTATGCTTAGGAAGATAATGGGAGTAACATTGTACTGTACAAGTGGGTGCACTGCTGTGACTTATACTGTGAGTCCTATTATAAAGGCAACAATAGCAATGTATTTCCATGAGTCTGTGTAAGAGTGTATGTCTATAAGTCTGAAGAATGGAAGCTTCCAAAAATACTACACCAAACTCTTTCTGAGACAGTCTTGTTTTAATTTTGGTGGTTGGAATAATGACAGTTTAAAGAGCAACAAAATAAGCAGTGTGAGTTCAGCATGCAAGATTGTGGTTTGAGACCTCTGTTTTTGTAATCAAAGCATGTAATACAATCTGATTGTACACAAAATTATACTTCTGACAGCCTTCATTTTATATTCTATTTAAAAGGATCTGTGTATCTGAAAATGAATAACAGTATAACCCAAAATAAAACTAACTTCAGATGTAATATTGTTTGGCAGAGCATTCCACAGCCATTCTAATCAGGAACTTAAAATCAATAAGAAAATGGGATATACCACTAATTAGAGATGGTGGTAAATTCTGCCATTGGGATGTCAGCACAAACGAATGTTGTAATAATGCCCTCACTTGCTGAAGTTACTTTTTCACTTCAAGGTAGGTGTGCTTTTAGGAAGCAAATTCATCATATAGGTGAAGAAAAGTCAAGAGTTCATTCTTGCTGGCTTCTACCTTAGATTGAAAAGTAAAATATTCTTAGTAACGTAAACTCAATTTGTATGTACACATTGCCTGAGTAAATCTTCACTTAAGTGGTCTTTATTCACTGACCACTTGTCTCTGCAGATCCATCAGCCTGTCAGGTGAATGGCCATTGAACATCAAAACAACATTTTGTAATATATTGTTAGTGTTGTTTTGGAAGCAAACAAAAAGCAGAGGTTTGTGTACATTAAATTTTGCAAAAGTTTAAATGTAATTAGAATTTAGAATTGCATATTTCTCTCTCATCTATACCTAAGTTACATAACCAACAGACATCAACACCTGGAAGTTGTCAGAGCATATCTACTGGTATGCTTTAGGTGAGCTTTTACCTTTTTTTTAAGTGCAAGTAAAATCATAAATGTTAGATATTTATTTATTTATTTTATTTCTGTTTCTAGAAAATATAAATATTTTCTAAAATTCAGGACTGTAACTTACAGTAGAGAGTCTAAAATCTCTCTTAAAGCCTTACTGTTCAAAAAACTGTCATCTTAGTTTGGAAATGCTGGTTTGGTGACCAACTGAAACCTAATATTGAAGGGCCACAAAGTAAATCTTCTATTTTGGAAATTACTTAATTTTAGTCTCTTATGTTGTGGGTCTGTAAATGATCAGCTGCATCACATTTTAGAAACACCTTTTAAGTAAAAATTGTATGTGACAAACTAAAAAAGAATCTAGAAGAAATATTCTTATATAAAATAACTCATTGATGTCAGTGCTAATGGGAAGCCTAAAATCTAGAGATGACAAATTCAGGTTTGGATTAGAGATGTGCATTTTCAAGGATTAGAGATGCTTGGATTTGGTTTTTAAATAAGTCTATCTCTGATTAAGCTACTGTTCCTAGTTACTACCTCTCTTGGCTATCCCAGCAGAGGTTCTAAGGACATGGAGAACAGGCAAGGGAGTGGGGGGTGCCTAGATAGGGTTGGGGGGGCGCATTTTGGTCTCAGGTGTTTTCCTCCAGGGTTAATGCATGTTATTTAGGGCCTGACTAACATAGTTTTGAGATGGTCTAAAGAGGTATTGGTGTCCTGTTGGTTTGTACAAGGAACTCAGATTCTGGACCTGTCTGCCTAACACCTTTCAGAAGTGTTATCTTAACTTGAAAGGTAATAGGTAGACGCCCAGGATGAATTGGAGGGTATAACAATATGCTATTTTGCCCTCAGCAAGTGCTTTGACTCAAATGGAGTTGTAGGCACTCAACACGTGCAAAAATCAGGCTCAATATTTAGTCTGTTATGGTGGGAGCAAGATAAAGAGTATTATCACGTGAGAAACCTTAAGCACCACTGCTCCTGTGCGGAATCAAGGTGGGCAGACTAGAGCATACACCACCTTTTCCCCACATGGCATATTCTTGCCCCACGCAGGAACAATGATACATGCCCAGCCACCTGCCTAGCATATCGTGTCACTCCCATCTCCCAACCAGACTCTGGCCTGGGACTTATGACCAACTGGCTGGGACCAGGCTATGGAATCCTGCAATATCCTAGCCAAACTGGGACATATGGTCACCCTACCTATATAATAGCCAGCTATTATATTTTTAAAGATTCACCAAATTATGTGTGTATCTTAGAAGGCATTGCTCTATCTATTGTGTGTGCCCATGCATAATAGAAAGAGTTTGAGTCACTAGAAAATCATGTTCACTTAGGCATAAGCTTTCTTGGCAAAATTAGTCTGTAATATTTTCTGGGGAGTTAAAAATTCAAACACAGGAAAAATGATTTGTTAAACAAGTGTTAAATAGGAGAAAGTGTTAAGTAAGTTCTTGTTCCCAGATAGTGAGAGTTCTGTCTATTCAAGTTGTCCCTATACTTTGAACAAATATTGATCCACATATCTGACTTATATGAGAGATGTCCATTACACTTGATTGTCAATTTGAGTTGTTTTTTGGTTGCTCTTCAGTTAGTCATCATGTTGCTAAATTTCCGCACAGCCGTCAGAAAACACAGAATCATAGAAATCATAGAAAGAAGGATCAGAAGGAACCTGTAAGCCCATGGTCCCCTGCCATGGGCAGGAGGTAATTGGTCTCAAATGAGCTCAGCGAGGTGCTTGTCCAGCCTCCTCTTGAACACCACCAGGGATGATGACTGCACCACCTCTGCTGGAAGTGTGTTCCAGATTTTGGTTTCCCATACAGAAAAGAAGTTTCTCTGTATGTCTAGCCTAAACTTTTCCCCAAGTAGCTTGTGCCCATTGGTCCTTGTCCTCCCAGGGGAAACTTCTCTGAAAAGTTGCTGTCCCAGATACTGGTGTTGTCCCTTGACATATTTGTAGGTGACTATCAAGTCACCCCTCAGCCTTTTTTTACTCAAACTGAACAAGCCCAGATCCTGAACTTTCTTCTCATAAGCCCTATCCCTCAGGCCCTTGATCATGCGGGTGGCCCTTCTCTGCACCCTTTCGAGCTTGTCCACATCTTTCTTGAAGTGTGATGCCCAGAACTGGATACAGTACTCCATCTGTGGCCTTACCAACGCTGATTAGAGGGGGAGGAGCACCTCTCTGGATCTATTGGTGACACATTAGATGCACGCCAGAGTTCTGCTTGCTCTGTTGGCAACTTCATCACATCAGCAGCTCATATTCATCCTCTGGTCAGTTGTCAATTGTCACCCCCAGGTGTTGGTTGACACCAGCGTTACCTCTAAGCTGTGTGGCGTGCACAGCCACGCTCATGTCGTGCTGCCAGAAGTGCCTGTGTGGCCACACAGCTTAGGTGGAACGCTGGTTGTCACCACCAACATCTATTTGTGTTTCATAAGCGGGGGCACACGTCGTTTATGGATCTGTTCATGATAGGTTGTAGTGGAAATAAAGACAGGCCAACATCACACGTTTTCTAGCATATGGAAGTTTTATTTAAATTTTATTGAATGTTCTTAAGTATCCAAAATAGGCTTGTAAATGTCAAAAGCATGAGGTTTCCTGAACAATGTGATCAAAAATGAAGTGAGGGAGGCTTTTGGGGTTTGGTTTTTTTTGGTGGGGGGGTTGTTCTTTGCTTTTTTTTTTTGTTTTTTAACATTCCAGAGAAGGCTATGAGCTCGTTGTCTAGAAATGGGAAAATGGTCCTTTTCTTTAGTTAAATCATGTGTAACAATCTTTTTTTTTTCATATACACGTATTAAACTGAATTACAGCAAAGACTTTACATGCAGAACTCCAAGGCTGTACCCATGTGAGCATGGACATTTATTTCCCCAGGGACAAAAAGTAGTGGCACACCTTGTCCCTCTTGTGTGCAGCAGATTACTTTGGGTGGGGTAGGGGAGGCTGGGGCCAGCAACTGTACTGGTTCCAGTAGCCTTAGCTGGAGTCTTGGGGATTTTGGGGAGCTGCAGCTGTGGTGATCCTGCTGCTTGGAGCCTGGCCAGCAGCTGAAGTGCATCTCTACCTGGCCAGGCTCTGTTTTTGGGCAGTGCGTGCTGCCCCACTTTTTTTTTGTATGTGTTAGATCCTGGGGTCAGTGCCCCCTCCCTCCCTTGCACTGCTACCCTGCAGGGCAGAAAATAACTGAATGTGCAGTGTGTGGCACTGGAGATGGGTCTGCAGTGCCACATAGCACGTGACCGCACTTGTCTGGATGTGGCCGAAAAGTTTAAAACACAGGGTTCCTTATTTTAAAATATTCGGAGATAAAAGGCTATACTAAGACTAATTCCAAGAAGGAACTTGGGTTCAAACATAATTCTTTTCCTATTTCCTGGGAAAGTTCCTCCCTGTAGGTGCACTTGTTTCTGCATTTGGGTGCATTACTTTTGTTGGATCATATATGGGGGAGATGGTAATTCTCCATTCCTTGCTCACTTGCTCCAGAGTCATATGGATGGTAGACCAATTCTGAATTGCTCAATTTTTAAACAGTTCCATTTGAAGATTTAAAATGAAATATTAAGACATTCTGAATACAGCACTGAAATGACACAGAGTGGGAGGTTTATGCTGGCACATATTATTTCACATGTGTTGATAGGCTTGCAGAGGATGCCAGGCATGTCACTTACAATTTACTGGGTATGCTGTTTATTCATGTTCTTTACTAGAAATGCAGAAAACTTGGCATCTCAGTTAAAGGGCATCTTGCTAATTAAGTGAATTTTACTGTCCCTGCCTACAGCTTGTTCTTCTTCTCAAATGAAAACTGACTATTCTCAAGCTTTTCTCAGACTTCTGATTCTTTGTGCATTTTATTTGAACACATAAAAATGATCCATATACTCATATGAACATTATGCAGGACAAGCGCTAAAAAGATTTTGTTTGTTAGAGGGAAAAGAGACAGATGTTTCTTGTAAGAACTTTTTGAACCCCTTATAAAAAACAGAGCAGTCTTACTTGGCAGTGTAATCTGTGCATTGTCTTTTTGTTTATAACTGCATATACTCTGGTTGCTCTGCCAGTTATTTGGACACTTCACTAAGAAAATACAAAATAAATAATTAATTCTATAGTCAGTGGTGCATAAGAGTTAACACAAAACAGTTATGAAACACTTCTGGTGAATCCCAGAGATCATCTTGGAGGGTTTTGAGTGCTACCTTGACTCCATTGATGAATACCTTTTCAGTTTATTTGTTTGTTTTTGGCTATACCAGTGTGGAAAATATAGTTGAACTTTGGTTACTAAAAAACAAACAAACCCCCAAACAAACTGAAAGAAATTATGTGATTAAATTTAAATTAATAGAATAAAACGGGTCACAAAATATTTGCTGAGTAAAAGAGCCATGAAACTCTTTGTAGCACCCCATGGTGAGTGTTGATAAAGGTATCATTTCTCATTTCCAGGTGAAAAGGTTTTCCCTACTTAGGATAGCACAGCGCATACACACTGGCCCATCCAGTACAGCGAATGTCAAAATAGACAATACTAATAAAGTTCTTAATGCAGTGAATTAACCCCTCTATTTATTTCATCAACAACCTCCTAGGATGGATAATGTTTCACTAACTGCTTAATTGGGAGAATTAGACTGGAAAACTGCCATATTGTTCTCTTTTAAAGAGTGCCAGGAGTGAAGAGATACCAGTTGTCATGTCAGTGGCTTAATCAGAGCTATGTCTGTACATCTGGGAGATGTTCGTCTGTTTTCAGTCTCCTCCCCAGGTTGTTAGGCAAGAAACCAAGCTCCCTTCTGTTCAGAAACCACACACACAAAAAGAGCTGCAAACATTGATCGTTTGTTCCCTTTATTGTTCAGTCACCAACCAAGGGTAGTTAGAGGAAAAAGAATATTTCTGGCATATTGAGGCTATAATTTAGTGGAATAAACCACTGCTCTATATTATGGCCATCTTTGAAACGTAATTTGGCATTTCCCTAAAATACAGTACAAGAACTAAGTTTTGGCAGAAAATGAATGCAATACTCATGACTGAACACTGGATACATATGTATCCCTGGATGTTGTAGTATTTAAACTTCATGAAAGAAGTTTTGCTTAGCAAACAAGCGTACAGAGTGGGAAGTAAAAAAAATCTGCCAATTGTCTTATTGGTAACAGAACAATAAAGGGAACGTGTCTACTTCCTTTTAGCTACTGATGTAATAATGGACCAAACATCTTAAATGTATGCTTCAGGCAGCTGAGATTTATCTAAAGTACATTTAATATGAATACATTTAGTGTGAAAATGAGAAAATACTCGATTAGGATCCACCTTTTTTTTTTTTTACCGATGAATCTTTCACAATGTTTTGTTGCAAGGACTGTTTTGTGTGTGTGTTTGTGAATAGATATGTGCAGGTAAACTAGTAAATGTTTTCAGATATCTACTCAAACATACATTGCATGATGGATAAAGTAAGTGTATATACCCTGTTAATTATCTTACTGTCATTAGGCTATTGCAGGGGTGGACAATTATTTCGGGCAGAGGGCTGCTTACTGAGTTTTGGCAAGCCATCAAGGGCCGCATGACAGGTAGCCAGGGGAAGATAAATATTAATTTTCTAAAATTTTTAGGGGGCCGCATGAGGCCCACATAGAATGGCCTGGTGGGCCTCATCCGGCCCACAGGCCACATTTTGCCCACCCCTGGGCTATTGTATCAAGGTAGTTGCTTTTTATTGGAAATTCCATTTTCTTCATGGTATTGTAACTTTGAGAAGCAGTTCCTTACAGTCTATAATAATTGGTTTCATTTGCATGATGCATAATTTAGGTATCATGGTTACCTGAAAAACCTTCCCTCCTCTTACATGTTTTCATTAGAGGGGTGTATGTTCTTTTTGTTTCTGTCTGGGGAATGCCTCCCCTGGGAACAGCTGACCTTTGTTTTTCTGCATTAGGTGGGGGGAACCTTAGCCTCGATCGGAACTGTTCCTGTTGGATCCCCATCACCTCAGCTGGGATGCTCTGCTGCCCTTCTGCTGCAGCCTCACCCAGGCCTGGCAGGCATACCTCCAACAGAGACCCCTGGGCCGGAGCCTGCCATTTCCAGAGGTGATGCAGGAGTGCCTGGTTCATAACTTAGCCTTGCAGCAAGGGGCATGGAGCTTCACTGCTTCCTTGGTCAGGTTGCACATAATCAAGCTGACTCACCTCTTCATCTTAGCTTGTTTGACCTGACTGTTGGGCAGTCCATTTAGCTGCATGCCTCTTGGGTGACATGAAAATTGCCCTTTCTGCAAATGTGCTTGCTCTCCTAGAAGACTACCGCCATACACAACAAGCCCTCCCTGATGGCAGCTTGCTAGACAGACGCTCTCTATCTCTACCTGTTTCTCTAACTGTGGACAGCACTCTGCTCTCTCTCCCCAATCTGCCTTGAGATCCTGTCTGTACATGTGGACAGTCAAAGTGCAGGCAACCTTTGCCACCCACTCTGATGTGACTTGGAGGCAGCACGTAGTGGCAGCAACACCAAATCAAACCTTTCTGAACTGCCCCAGCTTTAGTCAATCTTTGCTGCCATCAGCATTCTCTTTAGCACGCTGGACTTGGACTTCTCTAAGACTGTGTACATCTTCTCAATTCTATACTAAGCAGCCAAGGGTAGCATGATCTGCCTGGCCAATTTCCTTCTGGGACAGGTCAAGATGCTGACTTTGAAAATCTGCAGAAACTGGTTCTCAGGGTTTAAACCCATTGCTAGCCCCAGATGTCCTCCAACTCTTCTGCTTTCTGGTCCAGGTGCATGTGACATTTGAATTTGGGCACTTCACTTTGCAAAAAAAACATGGACCAGTTTGTGTTGCAATGGATCCTCTGCAGAGTAGAAGATGGACAACTGGTGCTACACGTATAATCGCACAAGGGGCATGAGGGAGGAAGTTTCACTCTCTGTTGACATGATGAGTTTTTTGTTTTGGTCACTAACAAGAGTTTCATGCTCAGCCCCTGGGGAGGGCAGCATATCTTTGCACTTTCACAGCTTTTTGAGTATTTGTATAATAAAGGTTTAAGTAAAAAAAACAAAACAAAGGAACCTCTCTCTTTCCCCATCCCCACATACACACTCTCATACATATAGGTTAGGGACAGAAGTTGCACATAAAGCGGTTTAAGTCATCAGAAACTGGTTTAAACCTGTAACAGAACAGACGTTCAGTGCACATAAACCAGTTTCAAAATGTCTGAAACTAGTTTAAGATAAACCCGGTTGAATGAAGTAACAGACTTAACTGATTTGTGTCAAACCAGTTTATGAAACTTCTGTTCCAGGCCCCTTCCTGGTTCAAGTTAAATTATAGTCCTCCAGCGTCCCAGCATGCTTTCCATCCCTGGGCTGGGCTGGGCTGGGCTGTCTGCTTCAGCAGAGAAGGCATGGGGGAGAGGGTAAGGCAGGGACTGCACCCCCCGCCCCAGGCAAACCCCAGCTGGGGTCCGGGGCTAGCAAGGGGTTTAAACCTCACCTTCCCCTGAGTACAGAGCTACCCTGCCCTGCTAAACTTACTGCTGGCTGTGACTGGACTACAAATCCCAGAGGTAGCAGGAAGAGGAAGTGATGAGCAAACCTGCAGAGTCCTGCTGTTCTAATTCTGGATTGCAGATCCCAGAGACCTCGGGGCAAAAGGAATAGGAATTGAACACAGCCCATGCTGGCTATGTGCCAGAGAGCAATGCTGTACCATCCCGTGGCTTCTGGCCTGAGCCACTGCAGGCATCTGGCTGCATTTTCTGAATCATAATGTTTGTTCAGTTGTTTCTCAGTTTAATCTCTGCAGCTTAGACTAACCTGCAAAGACTGAATCAATTCACCCTCAGGCATTTTTAGCCACAGTCTGTTCCATCAGCTGCCAGATTTGTTTGGTGAAGTAAAAGGCAAGAAACACATTTTATAAGTATGCTAGAAGTATGAGGAAAACCAAACTAAGTATAGATCTCTTGTTGAATTGGAAGGACAATTTCATAATGGATGTTGCAGAAAAGCATAAAGCCTTTTTTACTTCAACCTTCACAAATAAAGTTGCTTATGAGATGATGGTTATAGTTAGCAGCAAGAACAGGGAAGGAGTTAATAGAGTAAGTAAAGAAGGTTAGGGATTACTTAGACAAACTGTTTGGTTTAAAATCTGCAGGACTGGAATGGATGTATCCTACAGGACTCAAAGAACTGTCTAAGGTAGTTGGAAATTGTTGACTATTATCTTTGAGAACTTGTAGGGCACATTCAGACAAGCGCGCATATGCCTCTTGCCACATCTCAAACCCCTTTGAGGTGGGACAAGAGGCACATGCAGGAACAAAAAAATGTTCCCTGTGCTGCTGTGGCCCTCCAGGGGGAGCTGGGACCCTAGGCAGGGGCGCTATGACCCTCCAGAGTGCCTGGGACCCTGGGTGGGGGGGGGCTGGGGCCCTGTGGCCCTCCAGGGGGGAGCTGGCATTCCATGTTCTGTGTGGCGGGGCTGCACCCTGTGGGGGCCAGGGGACCCACCCCTCCTGAGCAGCCCCCCCACAAGGTCCCCCATACCCACAGTCCCCCTAGCAATCACCCCACACCTACCAACACACCAACCCACATCCCTCCACACACACACCCGCCTTCCCCCACACCCCTTCCTACCCCCTTCCTGCAAACACCACATCCCCCCATCACACACCCATCATGTGCGAAGCAAACCAAAAGCACGCATCAACACAGGTATTTAGAATTTATTTTATCAGGATGATAGGCTTTCACATTTCTTTAACATTGTAAATATACCAATAAAGCATTGCCCAACTGATCTCTCTCTCTCTCTTGATATGTGTGTGTGTGTGTGTATAGTGTTCTTTTGTTTTAATTGTGGAAAAACATGGATTTTGGAGTATTTTAAAAAATAGATTTGGGATGCTGCTGCAGCAGTTCAGCTGGCACAAGGGGTAGTGTCCCCAGGTACTAAGTGGCCAGGCCTCAGAAGCTCCTGAGAGCGAGTAGCCCTGAGCTGCTTGCCAGGGCAGCTTTTTGTATGGATGGGGCCAGGACAGGGTAGCTTTTTATACTGCTAGGGACAGCACAGGTGCTGGCCCCAGACTCTAGCTCCCCCTGGCTACAGATCTGGGAGGCGCCAGGCAGGGTTATTTTGCTCCAAGTGGCACAATTTGCTTCACAACAAAGTGCATGTCCAAGCACATGTGCTGGGGCAAAAAGCCCCAGCTCAAATCTGCACCACTGCTATTTGAGCTGCTGTAAGCGCAGGTACTTGCATGTGTGGACATGGTTGTAGAGGTCAAGTGAGATGACTGAAAAACATAGCGTCCATTTTTTTTTTAAAGAGGTGGCAGAGGATATGGGGTATTTGGTCAGTCTGACTTGAAAACCTTCAATATTATGAAGCAGGCCATCAAGGAATCATATTTCTAAGCATCCATCACTAAGCAAAGTGATCTGGAACAATCAACATGGGTTTGTCAGGAGAAAGTCATACTTAACCAACCTGATTTACTTTGACAAGGGAGTGGGCTTTAAGGATGGGGAGACCAGTGGAGGCAATAAAACTCAATGATATACCTTGAGTTCAGTAAGGCTTTTGACAGTCTCATTAGTGAGGTAAGGAAATACAGTCTAGATGAAAGTACTGTAATGTAGACTATATATAGAAGTATATAACTGGTTAGATCACTGTCCTTAGAGTAGTTCTCAATTAGCAGGAGGCATTGAAGGGGGAATCGGGGTTCCCCAGGGGTCTTCTGCTCTGAATTTCAGTACAATTTCACATATTCATTAATGGACTTGGGGGATGGGATTGAACAGAAAAACCTGAAAGAAAAGCCAGTAGTATACCGGTAAAAATTATAATAGTCTCACAAGTCACAGGAAGTGGTTCTTCCATGGCATGCTACACTGGTGAGGTCTCATCTGGAGTATAGTATCCCCTTTGGGGTATTGCATGTCAAGGAAGATGTAGATAAATTGGAAAGAGTCCAGCAGAGAGCAACAGAAATGATTAGAGAAAAAATGGGAAGAACTGGGGTTATTCAATATGGAGAAGAGAAGACGGGGGTAGGGGGGCGTATTTTATAAGTAGGAACCTACTAAATTGCCATGTCATGGTTTCTGTGAAATCTGTGAAAAAATGCTTTCTGGAATCAGTGGGAAAACCAGGATTGGCCGCCTGCTTTTACTTACATAATACCATAACTACAGGGGAGAAGCATTGGTGAGGACCCATTATTTGTAATGCTGGAGTTTGAATTTGATTGTTTCGTACTTGTTCATTGTATATACAACATTGAACATGCAGCAACATTAAACATATCAAAGATTTGTACATAGCTAAGTTCATGCTGACCTGAAAACACAGCAAATTGCTTATATATTTTAAATGCATGATTTTAAAACATTTCCTTGATATGAGAGAGGGTTTATTGCAGTTACCTCTAGAATGCCTGGTTGGGTAGCTCATCGCTGGTGATTAAATTTTAGTGTTTGGCTAATATTCTTGCCACCTGAGCACTTAGTACTTTGGCATTTAGCTCTAAGAGGAGATGATTTCTTGCATCAAGCACCAGTAATTTTCAATTGGAATCCTAGAAATGACCACATAGAATTTAAATTTTATATGTATTGAATTTAACTTCAGTGAAATTAAGTTAAAATTTTGTGCCACTATAAAAACTATGTACTGAGGATCTGCTTGGCATAGCTTAGGAGTAGTCTCCTTAGCCCATAAATCAGTCTTCTTCTCTACCCAGTTCAGTGGTTAATGCTGCTCCTTCTGCTTCCCACGAAGCACAGGAAGCCCATATAATGAATGGAAACTTAATGTTGGTAGGATTTCACCAGTACAAGTCTCAGAGGCTGCAGAGATTCAACTTCTATGGATATGCAAAATTTGTCAGACTTTTTTATGGGTGAATCCTCAAAAATAAGTAATATCACTTCCCTATTTAATCCTACTCTATCTTACCTCTTTTTGGCTTTCTGTACAGGTAGATCCTATGCTTTAGGCTGCCACTTTTATTGTGCCTCTTACTGTAGTTGCCATGATATAAGCCATGATATAAGAAGCTGTAGCTCATATTACATTGATTTAAGTCTTTTGAGGCTGTGTCTGTCATGAATGGTATTTTCAAGTCCACCTTACTTTAAATCCATTTTATAACTATTCCAGGTGCCACTCCAGAGTTGATTTCCTTAATTCATAGACATACCAAGACCTTTTTAAATGTGGTGCTTCTGGTTTTAAGGGGCCGTCTGATTTGAAGTGTAAGTTCTTTGAGAATTTTTCCACAGCTTATATTGCTGTATATTTACAGTGATGCATACGAGTAGTGGAAGTAGGGCCGATATCACAGCTTTAATGTAACAGTTACTTTATTGTGATTTGTTCCTAATATAAAATTGTGAGGTCTGTGAAAAATGAGCCAAGCAATAAAAACAAGTTTTTCTGTATATAATGTGACAAAATAATGACTGTAGTTATGTTCATAACTCCAATATTTGAACATCTTCCAGTAAGATACCAAGCACTATAACTTGACATGACTGCTTTTTCTTACCTTCTCCTCAGGAGGAGAAATGTGTGAAGTACTTTGGGCTAGGAGTCTTTTTTTTCTGTTTAAAAATATAAGTGTAGGTGATAATTCATTTAAGAAAGTAAAATGAAAGAAACCCAGTATTGCACTGGGAGGGGGAAATAGTGAGTTTGGTTGATGTTCATTCTCTTCTGAGTTTATTCTACAGCAGTGATTCTCAGTTGGGGTGCTGTGGCAATTTTAAGTGGGATGAAGGGTGTGAGGACATTACCATTTATTCCTCATCCGTACCTGGTCCCTATGTGAGGTGGTAAGTGCTTGACTTTTCCCTCCTGCCCAGTTTCTATGTGAGGATGTAAGTGATTGCTTTTCTCCAGCATCCCTGTCCCCCAGCTGGCACCTCTGAGGAGTTAAGTGCTGTAATAAATTAATTTTTACAGTGGGGTGCTGCTAAATACAAAAAATGTATGGAGGTGGTGTCTTGAGTCTAAAAGGTTTGAGAAGCACTGTTCTACAGTTTCCAGTCATAGCATCATAGAACAGAAGGGCTGGAAAGTTGCTCAGGAGGTCACCTAGTCTAGCCCCTTGCTCAGATCAGGACCATCCCTATCCAAACAATCCTATACAAGTGCTTACTTGGGAAAAGTTTTACTGTGCACATGTGGTCAAGTAGTTGACTCTAGTCTTCAACCTGGGCTTTAGGCAGTTTTGTAGAAAATCTAGGTCCAGACCAGAATGCTCTTTGAAGATAAGAACTTTGAGCCAATATAGAGTGGGGGCCAAGTTTGATTTATTTAACCTTTCATAGATGATAAGACCAAGAAAAACTACTGTAATCATCTAGTGTCTGATCTCCTACGTAAGGAGATGTTCCTGTCTTGCAAGCCACACAGGAAGACAGAAGGGAGAAGATGCTGGAAGTGAACTGCTGATTAAGTACATGGTGTAAGATGCAGAGTTCTGATTTTGTTAGATGTTTGTTCTATGGAGATATAGAGGTGTATGCAGTTTGGATGACTTACATCTCAGTAAAAAGTGAACAAATCTTATAGGGAACAGGCTCCCTCTAGAGTTTGTACCCTTTGATCCCCTTCCCCTTTCATTAGTTTAATGTCCTTCTGACTGGAGTAGTCAGAGGGAACCAATGAGCATTTAGCATATCTTTTAAACAAACATTTACAATTTATAGGAATGAATGTGAGGAGGCTAGTGACAGAGCTAGAGTTTTCTGTCACTCCACGCTGACTCTATGTCTATAGGTATTGATTCCAAAGAGGTCATTGTTCCTTGGCCTGAACTATTTTAGCCTTCACAACCTTACAGGGTTGCATTAATTAAAAAGATAGTAGTTGGGTACTACTTTAGTGCTATCCCGTTTCTGTACATAGAATCTACACCAAAAGTCTGTCTCACTGACCACAATGTATACAAACTTCAAGCAATACCTTGACAACCATTACCCTTCCTGTTAGTTCTGTACCCCAAGTTGCACTGTCTTTCTGCTCTCTCTCAAGGATGGGTCACGTTCATGACCACTTCATATGGAATCTGCTTGCCTTTCTTTCTGACATGCATTCCTTGCCAAATAACCTCAAGGCCCACAGGACTTACCTTTGCATCAGCCTTGACCCACAACTTTGATTAGTGACTTTGATTGATTGTTTCACATTATATCATGATGAAAGGGCTTAATTATTCCTTTGATTTAGCTTGAGGGAAAGTACTTATCATACTGTCAGCTTTAAGTAGGTCTGATTGTTCACAGACCTACTTCACAGCAGCCATTAGCACCTTCCTCCTAACAACATCCTTCCTGTTTTGAACATTGTTTCGTCTAAATGTGTTGCAACTGTTCAGTTACTACTGCAGGCAAACCTGGATCTTTCATATCTGAATGATTCGAAACCTACTTGCTTCGTGGTAGGTTGCTGAATGAAAAAAGGATCTACCTCGGTATTTGCTGCAGCTATATGTACCCCCAGCCCATCTTGTTTGCAGACTCTCATATGGGGGGAGCAGGGAAGGGGGGTACGTTAAGGAACCTAAACCTAGGGAATAACTGGGTTTTACACTACTACTACCACCACTACTACTGTAGTGGTCAGAATTTTATTATTCTGTGCTTGTCAAGGCTTACTTCTGCTGTTCCTTATTCTAAGTAGTGGATAAATAATAATGATTGCAATTATAGTTTAGTAAATATTGACCTACGAATAGTGAACACTACAAATTAACTGAACCTTTTATGTAATATGACAGTCTTATCTTAAGGCTTAAAATTAATTTACTCTATGTTGACAGTTCTCAGGGATGTTACTATATTTGTCTTATTAATTGAAATGATTTTTGGTAAGGAAGAGAAAAACAAATATCCTTCAAAAGAACTATTATGTGTAAAGTCACTAAATGTTTCAAGTATTTACTAAGAGCTTGTACCCTCAAACTAAAATAAATTATTAAGTTGTAATATACTGTGTGATAAGAGGTATTGAGGTTGTTTAAACTGTCTGCTATAGAATTAAAAATATATATTGTTAGACCCCAGTATCCAGAATATAGGAATTATTTTCTTTATTTTAAGTATTTTTAGCAACTGCGTGTGCTATAAAATGGAAGATAGATCATAGCTTTCTAATCTTTTAGCTGTAGGAAATGTGGTGTTCTTTGTTGCTTTACACAGGTGTTTCAGTAGAAAGATCCTTACTGTTTCATCGATGAGAGATTTATATTATATGTAGGTTCAACCTAAGGTTTATATGACTCCTTAATAATAACATAATTAAGAGCCATTAGGACTTGAATGGATCCTAGGGCTTTATAATGACTGAGAAGTATCCATCCTAACTTCATACTGTTTTTTGTCCATTAGCACAAAGTGAAGATCCAACACTGCATTAATTCCCTGCATTATATTGTCTATTTGACAAATAAATTGTTCTTTTAATTTTCCCCATTTTATATTATATGATTTTCTTCCTGAACTTTTAAAAAGGATAGGTTGGCAAAATTTTTGGGCAGAGTGCAAAAACACCTGCAACCTCAACTTGTAAAATGTTGGTGTGCTAGGGGGACCGGCGAGGGGCCTGATCCTTGTGGCAGCACAGTCCTGGCCCCTATCCCAAGGTGCAAGTGCCAAGCAAAATGCCTTTGTTTGCCACACACTGGCATGTATGACAGGTTGCCTAGCCCTGGAATAGGCCCTTTTCTGGCTGGGTGAAAAAAGGTTGTATTAATGTGAGGAAATGGAAAGCAAGAATGAGAATATTATAACTTCTTTCCAAACTGCCACTATTTTCATAGGTAGAATATATTAACTCAGGCCTCCTACAGAATTTTCCTTTTCCTTCTTGCCTTTTTAAATAGTCTATTAATTTTAACTCTCCTAAACAGAATGAAAATGGAGTGGAAGTTTGAAACAGGCTTTCAAAATATGATATTCACTTGAGCATGAAATTAGGCAAAAGTATTTTTCTCCCTGCCAGTGAAAAATCTTTTGTAAGAATGAATGTTGATTTTGGGGGAAATGGTAAGGAATTCTGAAAGTGAGCTCATTCAGTATTTCTTTTCCTCCTCAGTATGAGCCAAATTATTTGGCTAAAAAAAAAGTAATCTCTGTGTCTCATTTCCTTTTTCCTCCTAAACTTTTTTAGAAAGACTAATAGAAAATTTTTGTTTGCATCGTTTTGAGTTTAAATCAATAGGAGGCAGATCCCAGGTGCAGATGGGAGTCTTTTCTATGGTTAACTACTGTATTTACTTGAATTTAATATGACCCCCCCAATAATTAGATTCTATACATAAAAACATTATAAATTTGTTAAAATATTCCATGTATAGAGTCTAATTATTAGTGAACCATCTTTAATTCATACCTCCCCCATTGCTGCAGGGGGGTAGGAAGTTGGTGAGGGGATCAAGCAGCTTGCCCACTGTTTGTGCCAGATCCTCTACCACCACTGCCCCCTGCCTGCTCCTCCTTTCCCCACGCCCTTTCACTTTTGTGTCCCTCCCCCCAGCCTCTGTTCCTCCCTTCCCCCTCCCTCCATGCTCTGCTCCCCACTCCCTCAGTGTCTTCTTCCCAACTTTGCTTTCTGCCCCCCCCCCCCCCCCCCCCCCTGCAGCCCATTACCCTTGATCTACACTGGCAGACTCTGCCCCTGTTCTAGCGTGGGGCACTGAGTATGGCCCCAGCCTGGCCTTGTACACTGCTGGTACATAGAATCTGATATTTATATAGGAATCTTAAAAAAATCCCTGATTAGTGAAGAAATGCCTGACTATTTAAACTAGTGTGAATATCAAAACTTTTAAAGAACAACATCATTACCTATTTGTGTCACAACTAAGCAGGTGTAAGAAAAGCATATTAGCAGTGTTTAATATAACAGAAAAGTATTTCTATAGTAAACCTTTCTATGCCTCAAGTTCTGGCTTTCTGTGTGTAGAGAGAGCCTCGACTATCTGAAGACTAAAGAACTGCTGTAAGTATGGGAGGGGAGAGGCAGGGGGGAAGGTAGATAGGTAGGACCTTTGAATACTCCTATGTTCTTTGTGGTAGTTTTGCTAGGTAGAGTTAACACAGATATGGGGTTGGAAGCAAGGTAGGGTAACATATTTTGGCATGGTTTGTATTGTGCTTTAGGGATAAATTGTGAATTGTCTATTTCAAGTTAGTTATTCTAGTATAATTCATAATGTAAACTTCTTTTTCCAAAGAAGGATAGCAAAGAAACACAGTAAAAATGCATCATAAAATTTTAAGGGCAAGTACTATGAATTTTGTGTTGGTAAAGCACCAAGTACAGCTATTTATAACCATAATAAATCAGCTTCTGTTGGTTTTACTTAATTGCATGGCTTTTTTTATTAGGAATATGTGCTAGGTCAAGCTACTTTGCAACCTTGTTATGAAATGCTGGGGTTGATGTGTACAAGAACTGTTCCTTTTTAACCACCATATTTGCAAAGTTAGACTGATTTCTAATTAATTTCTAGATGTGACATTTGTTACAAAGAAAGTTATTTTGATCCAAAACTAAGTTGGTTTAACAAATGTGTGACATGTATTGTAAGTTTAATAGGCTCCTTCTGGTTATAAGAAACTATTACCTGAAAAATCTTGGTAAAGATTCTAAAGTACATTGGAAAATGTGACTTAAGTATATAGTTAATTCATACTTTAGATCAGGGATTGTCAACCGGGGGTGTGCCTACCCCTTGGGGTACTTTACAATACCAAGGGGGTACGCACGGGCAGGTGTGGATGGAGCACCACCCCGTGCTGCTGTGCAGGCGCCACCCACTCAGCCAGATGCAGGGGGTGGGAGAAGCTCGCACACAGCGGCTGCTGCTGCTCTGTGTCTGCCTGCATGCCACCCCCTCCCCTGTTGGTGGCTAGGGGTACACTGCTCCGCATCTGGCTGCCTTGGGGGTACAATGATCAAAAAAGTTTGAAAACCCCTGGTTTAAATAATTAAGCCAATCAATGATATAGATAGGGCGTATCTTCTACTTGTTAACTTTTTGGACACTAAAATAATTAGGGGGAAAAATACCCTCTTCCATTGTGTATCTTTTAAATTATTTCATCTGCTGGTCATACAAATATGTGCTTTAGGGACATTATGATTCACTGAATTAGATGTTATATGTTTCAGTGTTAATAATAAGAATTAAGAATAATAAGAATCAAAAAGCATGTATTATAGGTGAATTAAATGCAGTGTATGTTGTGGGACAACCTAATGAAGTTCATTATATTAAAACTAGTATTATTTTTGTAATTAGATGCTGGAGAAATAAGTTATGAAACTGTCATTTCAGTGTTCAGACTAGACTAGACTCAAGGAAATAGTAAAAGAATAGTCAGATGTTGTGTACTATGGTGAAGGCTAAATACAGCTAACAAAAAACAGATCTCATGACTCCCCTGGAAACTCAAAGTAGGCAAGAACGAATCAATTAAGGAAGTTGTATACTGAGTGTCATTTCAGTGGTAGAACTCAACAGAGCCTTAGTTCTTTAAAGAGAAGAAGGTAATGCATATATAGACCATTCCTTTCTAGGGGTATAGGTTGTAGACATGTAGGTCTAAGGACATAGGCAGACAAGGTTCTGTAAGAGAATCTGATATCTTTTATTAGACCAACTTAAATAGTTGGAAAAAAAAATTAGGAGGCTTTCGGGTACATCTTCACTGACTGCCTGTCTTGTGTGCATACCAGCCAACCTCTGGCTTCTTTATTATTCATTCCATCCAGGAAGAGCACACACCAACTGCAGAGACTTCCTGATCCTGACAAAGGGTTTTTAAACCAGAAAGCTTGCTAAAAAATTTTTTCCCAATTATTTAAGTTGGGCTAATAAAAGATATTAGATTAATCCAAAGAACCTTGTCTTCCCATTCCTTTCTAGAAATGTCTTCCATATAGCAGTATAGAACAGCTACGTATTGACACTTGGGCTTAATAACAAAAAAGTGATACTTGCAGCCCTTCAGGACATCTTTTTAGAAAGGTGCAATCAACATAGGTACTAAAGATTTAAGCATATAATAGCAGCCTCCCCTTCAAAGGATACCCTGTAGAAAAGCTTTGGTATCAAACTCTAGAAAGAGACTCTAGCTGTAGCCTTGATGCATGACAACAAAGAGAAACAGGGGTCCAGGCAGCCTTCCCCCCTTGTCAGCCTAGGTTGCTATGTGCTTTGGTCAAGTGCAGACAGTAGATGCTAGAACAGAAGAATGTTGGTGTATGAGAGCAGTCAGTTGCCCCTCAGTGATGGAGG
The DNA here is from genome assembly GCF_000455745.1 of Alligator sinensis. NCBI lineage: Eukaryota > Metazoa > Chordata > Crocodylia > Alligatoridae > Alligator > Alligator sinensis. The sequence continues at coordinate 32,205 of NW_005842472.1, read as the reverse complement.
GAGATGTGGAGTGGTGCAGCATGGGTTGCAGTTGAAGACTGACCAAGCAGTAGTAACAAAAAGCTTAGTGTCTGAACATAACGCTGAAGTGGTTCATGGAGGACTGGTTCAAAACAATATCTGATTAACCAAGTATATTTCAAAAGTAATGTTCTGAAAGATTTAAAAATTCTATTTTGGCTTATACATCTGGATGCATGTGTTTTAAACTCAAATTATAACAGTCTCAGTATTATGCATGTCTGCACCCTTACTTTTCTTATCTATCCTTAATATGAATGGAGTGAGATATGATTGTTAATTATATATTTTAATAACATATTCATCCAGATCAGAAATGCCAACAAGAGAACTCTTTGCTTCCACCTGGGTGTGTCCACATGGCCATTAGATCTGGGAGCAGTTTACTCATGAGTAAATGCTCCTGGGCAGGCATCTACATGTGTAGGAGAAGTGGGAGCAGATTTGCTGCTAATAGCAGTAAACTGCTTTCCCTTCCTGTGGCCCTACAATGGGCCCATGCCACCACCAGGGCACTAGCCCAGTTTTGGAGGCGGGGGGTTCATAGAATCATAGAAGTAGGGTCAGAAGGGACCTTGTAGATCTTCAAGTCCAACCCCCTGCCTGGGCAGGAGGAAAACTGGGCTCAAATGACCCCAGGCAGGTAGGCATCGAGCCGCTTCTTAAAGACCCCCAGGGTAGGAGCCAGCACCACTTCCCTTGCAAGTCGGTTCCAGATCCTAGCCGCCCTGACTGTGAAGTA
>NW_005842472.1:26894-30852 GCF_000455745.1 Alligator sinensis | reverse complement strand
CCCCGTCGTACAAATCACTGATAAAGAAATTGAACAGTGCGGGCCCAAGGACCGAGCCCTGGGGGACTCCACTGCCCACTTCCCCCCAGGTCGAATATGACCCGTCCACCACCACCCTCTGAGTATGACCCTTCAGCCAATTAGCAATCCATCTGACTGTGTAGGCATTGATGCCACAGTCGCCTAGTTTTTTAATGAGGATGGGGTGGGAGACTGTCAAAGGCCTTGCTGAAGTCCAGAAAGACTACATCAGGGTTGTCCCTGATTGGGGCAGGGGATTTGGAAAGAGCTGCAGGGGAGGAGCAGGTCCCAGTCCCCTGCCTCAATGCGCTGGTGGGGCAGCTAGCAGCGAGTCCCCAACTGGGTGGGGCCTGCCCCACCTCTGCAGCTCTTTCCAAGCCCCATGCCTTGATCATCCCAGTCGTGGGGCTCAGGCTGGGAGTTAAGAATCTCCTAGTCCCCGACTCCCTGATCACAATGGCAAAGCAAGGGTAGGGAGATATGGATCTCCCCATCTCCCGGTCCCCAATCACAATCTCAGAATGTGGGGCTTGGACTTTACAGTAGGCAGCTCCCAGGGGCAGGGGGCAGTCTTCCACCCCCTGGTGGCTGGCTGACCAGGAGCAGATTTGCTCCCGGTCAGGCGTCTACATGAGCACTACTGTGTAGTTAGTAATTGCGAGTAAATTTGTGACTTGAATTTGCAGGTAGCAAATTTACTTGCAATAAATGAGGTTTACTTTGCAGTAGACTATGCTACTTCACATTACATCTTCTTGTGTAGATGCACCCCCTTTTAAGTTGATATGGAATTAACACAATTCTTTTTGTAGTTGCAGAAGATATTGAAGCACTTGAATAGAGTAAAAAACTTTTTTATCTCTCTGCAAGATTTAAAACAATAAAAATGCCAAAAGGAATGTTTAACAGGTGGATTAGATCAATGGGATTAAAACTGCAATTCTTTTATCTGTATCGCTGATACCAGTGAAAGGGCAGTCCTGTCTTGGTCAGTCATGCTCTAGTTTAAAAAAATATATAAAGCTTTATTCATCATGGATTAATCTGGTCATATGATCTTACTTGCAAATTGGCAGAAGCAGCAATGAGAAAGTTTAGTGAAAAAGATAAACTATAAAGTGTGATCAGAAACTTTCTTTAACATTTAAATATCCCGGTTTTCTGTTTGTTCTCTGGGTTGTAGCAATGTCAAAATGCATAAGCTATTTTGTAAAAACACAAACTGAAAAGTGAAAGTAACATAACACTTGGAACAGAGTGTTTTCTAGCATGTTAACTTTAGTTAACAAGTTAGAATGGGAAATGACAGAATGGTTAGCTACAAATACTTCATTCTGGTGTCTAATCCTTGTCCCAAGGACACCACGGGTGACATGAAAAATGCCATGAATGTAGCAAACCTTTGACCCTGCAGAGGTGGCAAGTTGCCTGGATGGTTTAGCTCCAGGCTTGACTAGTAACTGTCAGACCTGCCTCTTGACCTTTTCCATGTTGATTTTTCTTTTGAGCTGTGCAGCACTGATGCAGGTGTGTAGTTCCATATTGGAGGCATTTGGGAAATGTCATCAGTAAAATTCTTTCTGCTTCTTTTTCTGTTCCTATCCCAATAAAAAAAAGCATAGGAGAGGAGGGGGAATCGGAAAATATGGTCTACCAACTTTATAATAGATTTTTTTACAATTAGTAACTTAATATTTAGGTAACTGTTATATTTGGCCCCTGGCCATACATTTTTTTCTACCAGTAATGAGTTTCTTAATATTCTTAATCAGAGAAAAATGGGAGGGTTAGTGTTTTGCTGTTTATAATGATTGTCATGCACATGGAAATACATTACATTGATAATATTGAAGCAATCAGCTTGTTCGTTGTCCATTCATCATCTTTGGAATAATGCAGTTATTGATTTGGATCTTAACTGTTTTTCCATGTTTGGAAGCTAGTGACATATATGCAAATTCTGTAAGAATCTCTGATCAAGAATATGCTAAGCAAACTGGATAAAGCCCAGTTCAGTTATTGGTAAAACAGATAGGGGTGTTTTGTAAGAGAAAGTCTATTTGTAAGAGTGTGCGCCTTTAAATGGGGTTATTTATGACAACTGCATTTTTCATTCAAAGTAAAGACTCCAAGGCCCCTGACAGCTGTTACATACTGTGATGTCGGTTGCCTTATGGGTGGTACCACTTTTTGGTAAGGTAGCCCTTCCCCTCGACTCGCTTGCCACAACTTTGCTGTTAAATTCTCACGAGATGGTTTCAGTGGAGATCTTCCCAGAGGGGCTCCCCAATACGGCTGTACTCACAGTTGTTAGGCGCGATGTTCCACGGGGTTCAGCCTCCCCTACATCCCGTCCACTCACCAACTGGTCATGTACTGGTCCAATGTTAGCCTCGGTCTTGTGGGCTTTCCCCACAGTAGGCCTCTGGTGGAGGGAAGAGCACGCAGCTGGATAACTTAGCCAGCTCGTGTCCCTTCTCTGTCTATTCCTTGGACTTCCCTCCTTTCCTTTACTTTATTTTCTCCCTATCCTTTTCAGAAATAATATTCTCCTGGAGAGGAGTGGGATGCGGAGCTGCCTCCTCTTCCCAAGCGGTCTCCAGGGGACTCCGAACCCCTCCCCTGCTCTACTTCTTCTAGGGGAAGCGCCGGTCTCTCCTGGCCCACCTCCAGCAGGGAGCTGCTATGCTTCCCCTGCTCTGCCTCTGACGAGGGCTCAAAGGTTTCCCCTGCCTCGCTTGCCGGTACTGCCTGGGCTACAGCATGCCTCTTCCTGGAGGGAGCCTCAGCATGCCAGACATGCAGCCAGCTAACTCTCTCTCCCTCTGGCTCCCCCTCCCCGTGGGTCCTGTCGAGGCTTTTAAATCGTCCTGCAGCGGCCATGCCGGCCGCTGTGATTGGGCCGGCTCCCTTCTATGCGGGGAACACCTGCTTAAATAGCCGGTGTAATGCTGGCTCCCCGGGCTGCGGCTGCCGCCGCGGTCCCAGCTCCTGTGCCACCGAATCTGCCGGAGGTAAGTTCCCCCTCGGGTGGTCTGTTCCGGGCTTTGTGCTCCCCATGATTTTCCCTCGCCTCCTCTCGAGCCCATGGTGGCATGTCGCTGCCATACATACATTACACTTAATCATTTAATTGTGACTTAATCATGTGTTAAGTAGTTACCTGGCCACACATTCAATCAATTAATAGTGTGATAAAGCAAAAAATAAGCCACTAAGTAACTTATTACACAAAATATGTGTAACAACTTTGTGGCTGGTTCCTATCTTGTGGCCAGTGCCCAGACTCTGGATCATATAGGTGCCTTTCAAGAATTTTGTGTGCTCCAGATGCTGGGCAAACCCCCACAGCTGATTGGGGCTCTCAGGTGAGGGCTCCTGATCAGGCAATCAGTGCTCCCAGTCAGGAGACCACAGGAGACAAGCTTACTACTTGCCAGTGCAGGGGAAGACTGGGTTTCATCTCTCTCTGCACCAGCAATATAGGGCCATGAGAGCTGATGTGGCATGGCAGGAAACACACTTGTTGGGATCTTGCATCAGATCTCATCACACCTTTACTGTAATGTCAAACGGGTCTGAATGAAATAAAACTGAAATGTAATAAGTAACTATTAGGAAAATGCAGGCAGTTAAATATTTAGCTGTTCATTAGGACCCATTCTCAAAGGTACTCCTCACAGTTGTTGGAAAGCATACTGAAGGTAAAAGAGGACAAAATCATGTGGAAGGAGAGAATCATATTTGACAAGTTAATACCACTCACTTTTGTATTTCTAAACAAGAAGCTTTTAGTAAATTTCAGGGGTTAATTTGGCAAGAAGCTAAGACAGGCACTTGATAGTCTAAATGATCATTTTGGAAACTGGAGTTAGATCTTGTGCCATGTACACAAGATAGTTTTGAGGGGGGGGGGGGTTGGGGGGGGGGGGGGTAA